>NW_010308222.1:15432-20884 GCF_000700745.2 Antrostomus carolinensis
TGAGTGGCAAAAGCACGAGCTGCATCCATTCTGAGCTTTGGATGTGTGTGACCAAATTTGATGGCAGTTTGGTTTCGTGTTTTTGGCTTCACTCCAAACCTAGTGGCACCTCAGAGGAGGTGTTACTCATTCAGAATTTGTGTGGGACACAGACTGAGAGGAAAGTGACCAAAGAGTACCATGAATCCTCAACCTCAGCAGCTGGGGAGTGCTTTGCCACAGCAGCAACGGGCAGGATAGACCCTTTCTGTCTGTGTGCGTACGTGTGTTGGTGTGACACTCATAATACAGCCCTCTGCCAACTCTTGGGTTCTGCCTTCTCTGTTTTTTAGGGCCAGGAGTTGACTATCCGTCAGATTGCTCTTCTTGGCTTCAGAGACTTGGTCTTGCTAAAAGTAAAGTTGGAAGAGATTCTGCCTCTGGTCCGGACAAAGCTCCCAGCTTCCATTGTCCAGATGCTGTTAATTCTGCAGGTGAGCAGCCTCTGCTCCCCTTCATCTGCCTTCCCTTGGGGAGCTCGACCTCACGGAACTCACATGAACCCTGGAAGGGAGAGTGGGGAGGGTAGAGGGTGTGATGAAGGGGAAGTGATGTGTGCTTGTTTGGGAACGGTAAAGGTAGAAATGAGAGCTGAATTGGAACATCCTGAGCTCTCCTGGGAACAGGTAAGGATGTTGCTCTGAAAGGCCCAGGTTCTGCTCTTTGGTGTCTGTATTTTTCTTGGTACCTCTCCTCTGCAGCTAGGAACAGTCTCAGGACATTTTTTTGCACACAAATTTTCGTCTCCCAGCGCTTCTGGATGCCTCTTTGTGCCCTAGTTCTCCTGGTTTCTCAGCTTTGCAATGACAGGGCAAGTCTCACCACAGCAGATCGTGGAATCTGTGGCTTCCCAGTGTTGGCCCCTTGGTGGGCTGGGATGCTGAGCAGTGCCCATGAGAGGAGGAATACCTTTTGGCAGCAGGGAAAATGCTATACACCTTCCAAAGGCCTCTCCAGACCTTCTGTGAGGACTATTCTCTTTATCCAAATTTCAAGAGAATATTTTCCAAGCTTGCCAAGTACAGCCAAGTATACCAGCTGTTTTATCTGTTTATATCACCCAGCCTGTCAGTCCTACAAAATACCGTAATACAGGTGGCTGTTTGGGTTCCTGTCACTTTTATTTCTTCCCTAGTACATGGAGCCTGTGGCAGGGAATTAAACTTTCTGAAGTACAATCAAAATTACAAAGGGGCTAAGCTGGTATTTCTGTGTGAGTTCTCACTGCTCTGATGTTCCCAGTGACCCAGACTGTAACAGCAGGAGATACTAAAGTGCTAGCTCAATTTCCCTGAAATATTTTAATAAAAGACTCTTGAGGGCAAAGAGGGTCTCAAAGCAACACGTTTGAGAAAGAAAAGCTTACTGAGGCTTTGCAGGAAGTTAGGTCTGTGAATGGTTGCTGAAATTACTGTTAAATCTGCTAGTGTTATCTACCATCTTCAGAGCTGTAAGCGGAGCTAGAAAGGGTGCTGTCCCTGCAGTCCTGCCTAGGAAAAGAGGAGTGCTTTGCCCAGGGTGTGTTTAGGGTTCTCCACAAAGAGATGTTTCCTGGTGGAACTGCCCTGCTCCAATTGTATTGCTATAGTTACCTCTGAGGGGGTTGCTGTGCAAGCTCTCAGTGTGAGCGTACCTTGTACCTTCCTATCCCTTGGTCAGGAGAAAGGCAGCTAGCTGCTCGCTGTCCGTAGGGTTATGGCTGTGACTTCAACAAGTGGGTTGACCTGAATGGCACCTGGACCTCCATTTGGGCTTATCAGCTGTGCTCCTTCAGATGGCCTGCTGATACAGTTGGGATAGTCCAGCACAGAGATGTTTGACAGACCCTAGACTTGACTCACAAACCTTGCTCAAACCTATGTAAGGGTAACGTTGACTTTTTACATTTGAATTTCAGAGTGTTCATGAGCCTACTGGCCCCAGTGAGGGCTACCTACAGCTGGAAGAACTGGTCAAGCAGGTGGTATCGCCATACCTGGGCTTGTGTGAGGATCACAGCTTCTCTGGTAGCACCTGCTTGCTTGGTAAGACACGTACATCGTACAGAAGCTGCTGTTGGGGTGCACAGGTTGGTTAATGTGAGGCAGGGAAAAGGAGGCAGCACGTGACTCCATGTGAGACAGAAAACAAAGGCTAAAACACCCGTGAGAGGTCTTGATTAATATGTTTCTGAATGTAGATTTTTAAGATGGGCTTTTATTTTCCATGACTGAGTGAACTATTACAGCCCCAGCACTGCACACACACAGATGTGCAAAGTCTCCCTTCTCTCTGGAGATGGGCTGGACTTTAAAACTCCCTGGTCCACACCTGACCTACTGTCCTCACCCTAGTGAGGAGCTGCAGCCAGTCCTTTGCTGCCTGTTCTCTGTCCCTGCTTGCTAGCTTGCTTCAGGATCCCACACTTGCTGCGTTAGCCAGCAAAGCTGTTGGATGCTTATTCTGAGGGATTGCAGGGTTTTTTGCCTGGAGGCTTCCTTCCGTCTGAGGAATCTGTTTAAAAAAGATAATAATAATAATAAAAAATCTGTGTTTAAACTGTGGATAAATGAGTCTAGGTGAGAGAACTGGCACTTCACTTCAGGAAGGAGAAAACTTCTCCATACATGACCCAGGGGCTCTGCTTGCACAGGTGGCCAGGCAGCAGGGATTGGCTAGCTACAAAATGCCTGTAGTGATACTGATTTGGTGGTCAAGAAGATTTAAATAGAACAAGAGGAGAAAGCTCCGGTCTCCCTCTGTTTTTATAAGCATCAGCCTTTGCTTTGGTGCAAATTGCAGCAAGCTGGAGACACACAAGCTGTCTTGTCCTACACCTTAGCAGCACAGGGGAAGAGATAGGGGGCTGGAAAGAGGGGAAAAGTAGAAGGACTTGCCAGGACTCGGACAGTCTGTGCCTGTAACGAACTCATGGCATCACTTTAGGCAAACGATGGCTCAGGGATTTTGTTCTTGTGGTTGTTGGGCAATTGAGTGTCTTTTATGCGAGTGAACATGGCTGTGGAGTTCAGCACTGATTTGCAGACCTGATCCTGAGGCGAAATCTAGACCACATGCCCCTGTAAATGTTCTTTGGCAAATTGGATTGTTTTGCTCTCTGTGGATATCTGTGTGCTGCTGGGGTAGTTTGAAAGGCAGCTGTACTGAAGTTTCTAGCCATCCAGGATTTCCACCAGCTGAATAAGGAATTAGTGTCATTAAAAAAAAATACAAAATAAAAATTCACACAAACTGGCCTTGTAAAGTTTATGTGCCTTAAAATGATTGTATTTACTTTGACTTTTGCTGGGACAACAGAATGCCGGACCATTGCTGTGCTGCTCTGAAACCGGATAATTCCTGTGGCTCCATCAGATAAAGTTTGAGCACTTTGTCCTTTAACCTCTTTAGTTTATTTTACACCACCACCACCTTCCTCCTCTCGCCTACTGTGAAATTTTATGGTCAGGGATTGACACAGATCAAGGTCTAGGTTATCAGAGGCGCTCAGATAGTTAACCAGCTGGGTTTCCATGTCCACCAGTGAAGTGTTAGTGTTGTCCTGGGTGGTGGGTGAGACTGTTGTAAGTGGAGCTGGAGGGGATTCTTGGTAATTTTCAAAACTGTCCTTTTCTGTCACTTGTTGAACTCTCTGCTGTCTGCTACAGTGTTTCACATGCAGCCCTATCTGAAGCACAGTGTCTGTTTCAGCAGCGCCCTTATCATCCCAAAAGATCATGGTGGCAAGAAGAGTGGGGTGAAGTGCTGCTATTTCTGGGTCAGAAAGTAGCAGCTTGACTGTCACAGAGCAGAAGGGAGGAGAATCATAGAATCACAGACTGGTTTGGGTTGAAGGCACCTTCAAAGGCCCGCGAGTCCAAACCTCTGCAGTGAGCAGGGACATCTTCACTACAGCAGGTTACTGAGAGCCCTGTCCAGCCTGACCTTGAATATCTCCAGGGATAGGGACTCCACTACCTCTCTGGGCAACCTGGGCCAGTGATCTGCCACCCTCATATTGAAAAACATTTTCTTAATATCCAACCTAAATCTCCCCTTCTCTAGTTTAAAACCACTGCCCCTTGTGCTATTGCCACCTGCCCTTGTGAGCAGTTCTCCCCCAGCTTTCTTGGTTTCTCCAAACTCAGGTATGCACTGTGGAGGAACAGCTAGTGGCTGCTTGCCTACTTAACAAAAAAAAAGCCATAAATGTGGGTCTGTGTTTCACAGGAGCCTCAGCACACGCTGCCTGATTCCTAGGTGGGTTTGCACCTCTGCTCAGTGCCAGGCTGGGCTCATTGCAGGGTGTCTGGGTTACAGCAGCCACTTCAGAACAGGCAAACTACGGTCCTTTGCTTTATTTTGGCATGCAGGAGGAGGCGCAGCGCTCCTGTTTCCATGCTGAGGTAGGGCTGAAGGGAAGAGCCTGTGGTCTCCTGAATTACTGTCACTGTTCCCTTTACAATCTCCCCGTCCAGGTTCTGATCATATTCAGAAGCTGAACGATGTCAGATTTTGAAACAGTGGCGTGTGCATCAGCCCTGTGCAGTCTGCTAGTCGGTGAGCGTGTGAAGTGATGGACACAGACTGGCTGGGTTGCAAACTACCGCGGCAGCTGATGTATCTAGTGACACTAGTTGCCTGTTTTACTGTAGCCTCCAAGGACAGAGGACAAGTGACAGAGAAGGATCTCAGGATCTCTTTGCCAGTTCATGTGAAGGCAAGGTCCCCAGGCTGGGCAGGGATAATGTTTTATATATATATATATATATATGTATTTTATTGCTTCCTATATTATGCTAGCTCTTAGTGGACTTTAACCTCTCAGGTCATCAAGCCTGGCTCTTTCAGCAGCACTAAAAGTTTACACCTTTGTAAACTTGTTTCTCATGGGAATATTTTTATTTATCTATTAAGGTAACATCAGGCCATGGCCATGATCTTTCTTTTTCCTGTGTGCCCTGGCTTTTTGGGAAGGGCTGGAAGCTGTCCCTATTTAAGTAAAGCATGTTTTAATTTCGAATGTGTTGTATACGAACAGAAGAACAAAGATTCAGCCCCTGCCTAGAAAATCTGCAGCTGTGGAGTGTGGAAAAGGAGCAGAGTTTTGCGTGGCTCAGCTCAGTTTGATCTCCTCAGACCTCTCTGGTTAGCTAAGGCAACTCTACAGGACAGTGTGAATATTAAATCATGGGATGGGCAAGTGTAAGGAACCATCCCCTCAGAGGCTGCTGAGCTCTCTTTCTCCCTCAGCCCAAGAGCTGAACAGCTCTTAAAGGTGTCTGACCTCCTACTGTAGACAGGAGGTGGGCACCTAAATACATTTAAAGGTCTCAGCCTGGGTTGGTCACGTTGCAAGTATCTGACTGCCCCCACCACTGGCTTCTCTCTTTTGGTATCAATGCTTCATAGAATCCCAGACTGGTTTGGGTGG
>NW_010308222.1:20923-38862 GCF_000700745.2 Antrostomus carolinensis
CATCCCCCCCCCCCCCTGCCATCAGCAGGGACACCTTCCACTAGACCAGGTTGCTCAAAGCCTCATCCAGCCTGGTGATGATGATGACAATGATGGTGTCTCCTTACTGGGAGAGAGGCAGACCTCCTTTCCACACCCCCAGCAGTGTGAACGAACAAGCACCTGACTGTTCCCTGGTGGCAATTCCCAGAGGCGGGTGGGATGCTCTGTGGCTGCACACCAAGCCCTCTCTGTTCCCTGGGGCCAGCCTAGCAGTTAGATGGTGCTTTGTCTGTGCCCTGCTGACCATTCCTGTTTCCTTTTTCTCTTCCAGAGAGACGCTACTCCAGATCCCGTCCCAAGCCTGGTGTTCTGAACTACTCATCTCACGTGGCGACGAGCCGGCAGCCCAGCGACATGGCCCTGACCCCGCTGACAGAGCAGGAGGGGGAGGCTTACCTGGAGAAATGCGGGAGCATCCGTCGCCACACCGTTGCCAACGCTCACTCGGATATTCAGCTCCTGGCCATGGCCTCCATGATGCACACGGGGATGGTGATTGAGGAGTCGGACAGCACCGACAAATGCCTCCTCCTGCAGCCCAGTTTTAGCCACAGGCAGTGCTCCAGCGAGCCCAGTATCGCCGACGGGCCCGAGGGAGTCATGGCAGCAGGTAGGCAGGACCCTGCAGAGCTGAACTGCACGTCGGTCAGCTAGGAGAGGCCTCACTGAGGAGAGAACTGTATGCACTAAGCTGGACAGAGTGTCGTGTCATCCCTGCTGGGGAAAGCAGAGAAAGCTTGGGGGTTTGCTCATGTCATTGAAATGTCCTCGAGGGATCTCCTGTCCCTTTGGGAATGTTCTCCAGGTTTGTTTTTCTTGCCCATCTGGGATCGTTGGTGGTGGAGGTACCAGGCTGCTCCCAAATGAGCACAGAGGGCTGCAAAGGCTTCGCTGTTGAACAGCACAGTCTGCCTTCTGTGAGCTTGCTTCCTCTGCTAGTCCAGACCCTTTGGCCTCAGGTTTCCTTCTCTTTGGTGTGATACAAATGAGCCTCTCTGCTTTTCTCCATCTGTCCCAGCTTTGTGCTGCTTGTTTGCTCTTTGTTCCTGCAGCAGAGAGCTCTGTGCTAAGTGTTCTCTTCGCTCCTGGCGCGAGGGTGCCGATGGCTGAGGACTGCATTTTAAACTTGAACTCAGGGATGAAACTGTTTGCATCCTGCAGAAAGGTCTGTTCAGTGGCTGGTGAGAGAAGGAGAGGTCCTTCACTTTGCCTCCCTTGGGCATGGATGAAAAGTCCAAATCTGAACAGATCAGACTTTTTTCCCCCCCCCTAGACCTGAGGAGAACTGAGTACAGGCGGAGTCCCAGCTGAACACTTCCTATGTACTTTATTTGGCCCCAGTTGGATCTCTGGGGGTGGTGGTGTCAATTGGGTGCAAAGGAGGGGTGGGTGTGTAAATTGGGGGCAAAATATAGCCCTGACCATCCTGGTGTTTGGCATCAATTTGTTCTCAGCACCTCAGTGGTGGCAGGTAGGGCTGCAATGAAGGAGGAATCCAAATGGATTCCTTTGGGAAGGAGACGCTGGGCAGAGCCTGTGCTTGTGTGGGAGACACAAAGGTGCTTCTCGGGACCAGGCCACTGTGATTCCAGACTGGGAGGTGACAAACAGGGTTTCATCCTTGGGCTGCTCTGGTACTTTTAGCACTTGCAGACTTTGTGAGACCAAAGATAACCAGCAGTGTGGAACCGAGGGAGCCCTGTCTCCGCAGTGTTCATTCATGAAGTGCTCCTGACCTCCAGTGGTACCCGGCTGAGCGCAGTGCTGCTCTCCAGCTCCAGCCGAGGCTCTTGGCAGACTCTGGGTTTGGTTTTATTTGGAAGCTTGGGAGCGGGTCCAGTTTGCAAGTGTCGGTGGCAGGCACTGCCATCTGCAGTCCCGGCTTCGTGGCGCCGCTCGGTGCTCAAATGCTGCTTCTCTGGGAACAGAACGCGGCTCTGAGCCGTCCCTGGGGTCCCCTGCTGATGTTCGCTGAGCAGATTTGCGAGTGTAATTACAGGCTTAGAGGTGAGCTGAAATGCTGCCTTAAATGTCAGAGCCCATGAGAGGCGTGGGTAGAACACCGCTGCCACTCCAGTTGAGTCCCTGTGGTGCAGACAACAAACACTGGGGAAGGGATCGCCCTGCAGCATTTCAGTTCACTCTCACAAACGCTGTTCTGCTTTCCATTTCCCTGCTAACCCCTTTGCCTCTGTACCTCCCCCAGCCCTTGGGATTAGCGAGCAGCGCCCTCTTTTTTGGGTGAAAATTAGGACGATTTATTTATTTCCTGACACATTCTTGGATCATCTCTAGGGCGAATAGGAATCCAGTCCTGGTTTTAACTTGAATTTCTTTTGGTTTTACCTATATGTATAATTTGAATTATTTTGTGTCTTACTTTGCAAAAATTTGCACGGAGCCACTCTGAGTCCTGCACTTCCACTCTTGTTTCGGTTCTTAGGGAGAGTTAAAGCTGGTGGCTTTACTTTGGAAACTGAAGTAAACAAAACTTGTTCTGTAAACTGGGAAAACTTGTCCGTGTCACTTTTCCTTGGCAGTACTTTGGTTCCTTAACACCCTGGTAGCAAAGCCCGAGTTTGTATCTGGCTGGAGGTACCACTGTGTTAAAGGCAGCACCTTGGCCCCCTTGTTGTTGCGTGGGGTCGGTCTCTGGGGCAGAAGCCACCAGAAAGCACATGTCTGGCCCATGGATTCCTTTTCCTGACAGGGCTGGTGCCTGTCAGGCCTGGCTGAGCTGAGTCAAACCTGCTGGGACCTCAGGGAGGATCTTCAGGTTTGTGAGTAGACCAGGGCTTTTCCCTGCATCATTCTGGGTGACTGGCCCCCCAGGGCTGTGTGCCAGCTGGAATAACGTCCCCAGGTGCAGGGGGAGCAGCCAGCTCCAGGAGGGACATCACTGAAATTGGGAACAGCTGTGGGCCGTGTCACCCCAGAGACACAAACCGAAAGGAAAAGGAGGCTCATGGGTCGAGGCTGGGACTGCAGCGAAGGGGGAAATGATTTTCCCATCTCAGTCTCCTCCTCTCACACAGTTTCAGAAATTTTCCTGTTCCATTTGAGAGGGGGGGGGAAAAAAAAAAGTCCCCAAGCAAACCCAGCCTGTCTGAGCTGTGAACCCCGAGCGCTTGTTCCAGTGGAACAACTGGGTTCAAAAACCACCCTCACCAAAAGCCCGGGCAGCAGTGCGAGCAGGGAGATCAGCTTCATGATGCTGCAGCTCAGTCTTTAGCTGCTCCTTCTCCAGCACAAAATAGCAAAGTCAATTCATTTTTACAGGATCACCTATATTTTTTCAAAACAGAGAACATGTCAGTAGCTGAGAGGGGCTGAGCAGTGGTGACAGTCACAGTTCTGCGTGGAATAAAATACACGTGAGGATGGACTCACGCTATGACTGCTGCTAGAGTGAGTTCCTGCTTTCTTGCAGGCAAGAGGGAACAAAACCAAGAGAACGGGGGGGGCTGGGGGGTGTTTGGGTTTTATTTATTTTTTTAATTGTTGTTTGTGACCTGGCAAAGCCTGCAGAAGTAGCACCAGCTCTTCACACATTCCGAGCCCTGACAAGCTTAAAGCAACTGTTAGATGGCTGCTTCTGTGCGCAGAGACACCTGCTTTCAGCAAGGAGGTTAAGTTTAATTGAAAAAAAAAAACCAAACCCAGTAAAAGACACGTACATGTGCACAAGACAGTTGTATTCTCCTGGGTGTGAACATACTTTCACCTTGCTGCCCTCTTCTCTGCCTGCCTTTGGCTTTCCATTCACAGGTGCAGCTGCATGTGGCCTTTAACAACAGCCCAGGAGTGCTTCCTCTGATCAAAAGCTGATTTTAGTGATCTTAGAACTACAGAGCATTACAAATGGATTAACAGCAGGTAATGCTATCCCACCCACTACTCGTGGGGGCTACAAGAACCAACTTTGGTGACAGGTAAACTCACAATTAAGTTGACACTAATTGCACTGTGTTAGATATGATGTCTATTAAATACCACTGAGTTTCCTCAGAACTGGGAAGCCTTGAACATTATAGGGCACAGAGGCTGAGATCCAGGTTTCCCTTCCTGCAGCTGCTGTGAAACAGATCCAGAACACCTCTGTGGTCAAAGCAAATCCTTCTCTCTCTGCCGGAGGATCTCCCTTTGGTTTCTGACCTGAGGATCTCGCAACAAAGCTTCCCCCCAGAGTTGTTTTTGTGACAAACACAAGCAGCGAGCAGGATGTGGCCAGGGAGGTGACCGTGTGCAGCGTTTCTCAGAGCTGCAGCTTCAAGCACCAGCTGATGATGAGAACACTCAGGTTATTATCAATCACACTAGCTCTGTCTTCCAGTAATGAATAAAGCTACGGCTACCCTTTATAAATGACAGAAAATTTTTAGCTTGGGCTACATTCTTTGCCTTCTTGGTGGCACAGGGCCTCCCTCATTAGCAACCAGGCAACTCTGAACCCCCAAGATGGAAAGCCCAGCACCGAGGTTAATCTTCATCTTTCTGAACCGCCCTCCACAGCAATAACGATGCACCATGCAGCACACTGTTTAATTATTTATTTGTTTAAAATCCTGTCAGAAATAGAGCTGTGCTTTAATTACAAAATATATTAAAGAATCTATTGATACTTCCAAGGGAACAGGAGTACTTTCATTTGTTCAAATACAAACACCAATACAAACTTTTAACACTGACCCCATCCACCAACAATAGATTTGATGTAGAAGAGGCTCCAACTAGGAAGAGCAAGGCCACCCTGATTTTACTTCATTAGCAAGTTTAATCCCCTGATAGCAAACATGACCAGGCCTATCATGAGCCCACTTACAAAATAAGTCTGTACATCTCTCATTATCCGAGCTCCCACATATACATTTACATACCAACAGTTTTTGTAAAATAATTTGCCCTGCCCTGCAGGGGAAACATTCAGAAGCGAAAAGAAAACACATTTGCAATATATTATACTTGGAAAATTTGTGCCATAGCAGCTTTGCAAATACACGTACTAAGAGTGGCTGGCTTAAAACACATTCAAGACAACAGAAATCTGGCAGAGAAAAGACCCTAAGCCACTTTCTAAACCACCTTGAGATCCAGTAATGCTGCAAAGCACCAAGAGTTACAGAGCTAAAGAACCCCGTTCCTGAAGAAATTACACGGGAAACTAGTTAAATCCCTGTACTTCTTCTGATGTTAGAGGCACCTCTGGACGCTGCACACCTTTCTGCTCCCATGTCAGTAGCTCGAGCCATTACACCTCCGTCCACCACGGCAAAACCATTTCTCAAAAGAAAAGACCAGAGCTGGCAGACAGGGAACAGAGGCTGCTTCACTGACAATACATTTTCAGATAGAAAGTGACTCTCTGTGCCAACCTCAGGGAAGTCTGAATAAACACTAATAGTCACCGAGACTGTACACTGAGAGATGGTGACAGTGCAGACTCGTCAATCCTCCCGTCAGTTGAAGATGAGGGGCTGATTTGTAAGAGAAAGCTCTGGACCTGCGGTTAAATTGAGGGGTAGGTGGTGGGGGAGGAAAGAGGAAAATGGATCAACAATAAACATTTAATTAACATTTATAATGTTTCATGATAGGCAGATCGAAGTGAGACCTGGCAAATTAGCTCCCAAAGTCTCTCCTGTAAAACTCTGGCCTGACAGCCCCTTGGCATCGCTCAGAGCTCTGGTTCCACCCTGGCACTATTCAGATACGCAGCCAGAAGAGCAGCAGTGACGGAAGCATTTCTGCTCCGGCCAACAGTGTCCTACAGGCAGCAGCTTTCTACTCCCTGCTGCTTTGTGCTATGGTCCAACCTCACCCTGAAGCACCCGAACTCCTCAAACCTGCCCCCAAATGGCGCTTCCTCTCACGGCAGAGCTGGTTCAGATCCAGCACATCAGGCTCCAAGCACAACTTCGGGTCATATCGCAAACATGCACAACGAGCATCACCTGAAAATGAGTGAACTGCTGGCAAAGCAAAGGCTCTTGCTTAACAACGGTTTAACTACCGGGAAGGCTCTGACCAAAGCAATTCAGCTGACAGCCTGAGGCCGTTCGGTACAAAACCTGCCTGACAAACAGCTCAGCTTTAAAAAGAGCATTTTACACCATGGAGCTCTTCCTGTTGTGAGTAACATGTGCTGACCTGTCCTCGGAACAGATTAAGAACTTTATCAGCACCAAGAGAAGTTACAATTTTTAGCACCATGGCACTTGGAACTACTCAGCTCTGACCGGTCACAACTAACACTGATATGGAACACAAACAATGGGGACAGACAACAAGAATACAGGCAAGAGGAGGGGGTTTGTGAATTCCCGACACAGCGTTTGGTAAAGGAGCCACTGTGGAAGCCAGATCCTCCTCCTGCGAGCAGACAGGATTGCAATTCTTCCTCACACTAATTAATGGGCTTGTCTTCCCCTCCAAAGGGTTGAGGGCAGCCCAGCTCCTATTGTCCACTGGGACAGGAGATACAGCTGGACCTCGCTCTGGCCAGCTGTCCCCCAAGACTTCACAGGAGACTGAGCCCTACATCCCCCAGAACACCGGGAGCGCTCACACGGTGCAGGTCACCAACAGCTCTGGTACAAATTCAAGTTTCTACAGGAGCATTAACAAATTCTGTGCTGCCCTGTCTAGTTAGGACTCGGAACAGTCCCTTTGCTCCCGTAGCCACTCACACCTGGAAAGTGTCCAGCCCTAGGAGGAGGAGATCCCACCAGCACAGATACCTCATCCAAACACCTCACACTTACCTCTCCGGTGATGGGACCGACGTTCCGGGCCCAGAGCACACACTTACAAAAAGATTCATCAAATAAAGAGAATCTGGGGGCACCTTCAGACCACGTTATAAACGTTTCTCCAGTGAACTCGGAGCAGAGTGATTTAGCCTTCTCCCCAACACAACCACACGTCTTTCCAAAATACCAGCATCAACTCTGCATCCATGTGCAACCTCCTGAAGCAACTAACTCTGCTGGGGGAAGGTCAAAGCACACCTCAGCTCCAGGTGCTGTGAGCACAGTCTTACCTTGACTTCAGATTCCAAGAGAAGCACAGCCAACTCCAGATTCTAGGTAAGTCAGTCAGTACAGAAACTGTCTCAACTTCCCCAAGCTCTATGAAAACAAACAAACAAACAAACAAACAAACCCCTCATCTTTATTAATTTAGCTATTTCCCTGCTGCATTATCTATTCCGAGGCACTGAGGCAAAAAGGTTTACAGGTCTTTTCAGATATGACTTTAAGTTTTACCAGACGGAGACGTACAGGGACTTGAGCGGGAGGTCGCAGGAGGCAGCTCAGTCTGGGTGAACACCACTTCATTTAGTTAATTGCTACAGGAGTAGCTTATTACTTTAACAGAGAACAAGACCAACCACTCGAACACACTACCTCAGACAGAAAAAACCCCAAAGTACACCAGCAACGACAGAGTTCAGTCCAGGTAAAGATCAACTGCCTTGGCAACTATGATCTTTGGCAAACGCAGCCGGCACGGGTGATGAAGCACACTGGTCATCTGTGGTGGCAGAACACGAGCAGCGGCTCCGCTCCTCTGGTTAAGACGTGCAGGCTACACGGCTCCATCCGTACTGCGAGCCTGGAACCCTTCTCTGCGGAGACTGTTTAGATCCAGGCGCGTCAGAACCTCGCAGCGCACCAGGAGGGTATCGTCCTTGACGAAGGTTCTTTGTTTCAAGGTCTGCAGGTGCATGAAAGTCACGTACCCGAAACCTTTAGGATTGCGGTGAATCGTTGGTCGCTGGAAGGCGAGTAACTCCGGCTTGGCTTCCATCACCTCTTCGTGATTCTGCCTCTCGGGGCCTTCCGACTGATCCAGAATGGAAAGTCGTATGGTGCCCTGGAAAGGCCAGGGCAGGTGGCTGTCGTACTCCCCCTGCATAGTGTGGACAAACAGGGATATAAAATTAGCACAGCGCTGAGCGTTTGGGAGCTGGATGTGCAGGCGCAAACACAGCTTGTAGCCAGGCTTGCCGGTGTAGAAGCCAGGGCTGTGCATCACAACAGGTCTCTCTTCCTCCTGGGCTTTCTGAAGGCCACTGAAGTTCTCGATCTTCCAGATGTAGATGCCATTGCACTGCTGTGCCTCCATTTCAGTGATCTTTCCCTCCAGATTCCGGATGGTGCGTTTGAGCTCTGCCATGTGAGTGTTCTGAGTCTCCATCTTAGCGATGAGTTCCCTGATCTGGTGATCTTGTCTTACCAGACGACCTTCCAGCTGCTGAATGGTCTCCTTGAAGTTCTCCACTTCTGGGTTACAATCGTAGGCAGCGTGCGACACGTGTGAGAAGAGGGCAGGCTCAAAGGGCAGGCCGTTGATGAAGGGCACGGGATTTGTAGCCGTAACACTGATGTTCTGAAAACTCTGAGCCATCATTCTCATGTGAACCTGAGTGAACTCCTGCATGTGTCGTGCCAGTTCATTCCTCTGCATCTGGAATGTCAGAGACGTGGCGTTAGGAACATATCATGTGTTATCTGCAATCACATCCCAAACAGGGCTCTGAAGGGAATCAAACCACCAGCTGCTTCTGTTATGGGAGACAAACTGGAACACGATACGACAAAATGGCACTTTACCTACGGAGGCCTCCAAAATTAACATCTTATTAAGATTATTGTTACAACAAACAAACAAGAAAGTTCAAGTGTCAGTGGGAAAGTATTGTTCAACTCAAAACAGTGACATGGGGAAAAAATGTAAGTGATAAATGTCTGTTTAGTATTTTTTCTGTGTTCTAAATCAGCACTGTATTCCCTTCATTGATTCGCTGAAATGCTCCAGAGTACCAAATATAAGGGTGTGTGAAAACTGACGTGGAAATGATGAAGGGAAAAGATCCATTTTTACAGAGAGGTATTAAAAGACTAGAAATAGGAGTATCCAGGTTAAATAACTTTAAGATCTAATCAAATGTAAAGCACTGTCAGGTTTTCTTCACGGAACTCTAAGAGCTGTAACTGCATTTGGTCACAACTTTGGGAGAAACACTAGAAGCTGCTTTATTGACATGGAAGCTGAGAAAACCCTCCTGGGTTAAAAGAGAAGCAAGTTCATCAAGCAAATCATTCACTGTGCTTTTTAAATCTGGCAAGGACTTTTGCAAGGCACTGTATCAACACGGAGTGTTTGAGAATTTAATACTTCAAATGAAAAATCCACGAATCACTGAGGATTTGGGCTGGTCAGTGAGACAAGAATAGGGAAACACGAGACAAAACCCAAACCAACCCCCAAGCCCTGCAGAAGGTCTGCAAGTCGTGGTTCTTACCTTTTCAGGACAGCCAAAGGCACTGTAAAAACACGGCACTGGGGCAGTAGGACAGTCATTGGCATAATGGTTGGGCATCTAAAACCAATCAGATTTGAAATTAATTTTTCCATCAAGAGTTTTCTTTGATAACATCCTAAAAGACCGGGGCTGGATGGACTCTGCTCAGGCACCTGAGGTCACATCCGTTTATTCCTACAGAATTTCTCAAAGCAGCGTGGAAACTTTGAACAAAAATGTGGCTGATATTAAAAATTCTCCATCCTCCTTGTGTGTAGGGTAACAATTCGTTGCCTCTGTTCTTGCACGAGGCGTCAGAAGCGTTCAGGTTCTCTTGCAAGAATAAATACCTTTTGTTCTTTAGTTTCTAGCCTACCCTCAAGCTGGATCACAGCCCACCTCCCTCCCTGCTGAAGCACCGCTTGCATATCCTCCTGTGTCTCTTCATTATCCTCTGCCTCAAAAAGCTCAAGTTACTTTGGTTTTTCTTACAGTCTGTGTTTTCCAGACGCACTTATCTCACTGCTCTGGGTCCTCCCTATCCATCTCCACTCCAAAAGCTGAGGCCCTGCAAGTCCTAAACAGAGCAAAGGATAATTCTGGGTTTCACAAGCAAAATACCTGTTCATATAACCCAGGATGTGTGTCTTGTTTAAATTAATTCCAGACCGTTACCTAGCTGAGCACTCCCTGTTCCCTACATCTGCAGTTCATTATTCCACCTAACGACAGATTTCTGCCTTGGTCGTTACTGATCTCAGCCTGTTTTTCAGAGTATTTCTCCCATCTGACAAGATCACTCCTTAGCCCAGGTCATTACATAGTTGCCAACCCATTCAAACAGGGACAGGCTGCAAACTAGATGATATTTATCATTTTCATGTCAATGAACTAAGTTATCACTGAACAGGAGAAGTAACAGTAGCTACTACAACAGTAAGGGACAGGCAGAGCTCCAGCCAGCAGCTACAGTCTGACAGTGCATTATTTACAGCTACTCTCCAGCAGTGGCTTTCCAACTCCAAACACTCTCCCTCTCTGCCCAAATCAAAGCCTTGTCCTCTGGTGTCAGCCCTGGCCACTGGCAGTTGCCTGGTATTTGTTTACCTCCAGCCACGATCCAAACCAGGCAGAAGCCGTGGAGCGGAACACCGGGGTTCCCAGCTGCAAATCCTACCCAGAGGTTTACCAGACTGCAAAGAGCTGGAACAGCGTTTCAGAGTGTGACACCCGCGCTGAAGGCAGCATTTCCAGAGACAGGCAGCGAGGGATTTATCAGCTGGTAGATAAACTGTTTCTTTCTGTTTAATTTCAGATTAATCCAAAACACGTGCCCCAGACTGAAGACGGGCAAAGGCAGTTCTCTCACCTGCTCTCTGATGAGCACCGTGTTGCAGTATTCACAAAACACATTGGCGAGTGGGCAGGTTTGGTCATGAAGCTTTAGTTATCAAACAGAGACAAAGAGAGGAGAGAAAAATCAATAAAGTGACACAATTTAAAAGGATGCAAATTGCCTCTGGTGAGACGCTACATTTCCATTCACATTTCACATTCTGCATTTAGCTGTGAAACACAGACAGCCCCCTTACCCTGAGCACTATGTTCTCTTATAATGACTGGGATTTTCCTGGACTCATACAAGAGATTAATAAAGTAGCAGATATTTTATTTCTTAAAGCTCTTATGCTCCAAAAAGTCTGAATTTATCCAGAAGTTTCTGAAACTCATGCTTACTTGGAGTGGGACTATATTAAAGGGTTTTTTTGTACTGCTGGACTATATGAGGTATTTTTGTTTGACAATGCACAATAAGATACCACAAAATGAGCAGCCCTTGAGATAACACATGTTCCTCTACAGATAAAGAAATGGAAGCTCAAAAGGAAAGGACCATCCTCGGTGTCATCCAAGTCAAAACTGCAGAGCCAGGAGAAGAATCCAGAAGTGATCCTGGTCTTGTGTGTTAGCAGGAGACACCTCCTGACACATCCTTTCTGCCAGACATAACAGCTGTAAATGTGGGATACTGTTCTGCCTGTTACTCCGGCAGCAGATACCGGCCTCTCTGAGGGCAAGGCCAAAACCCAACGGTGCTCACACAACTCCTTCCACACTACAGGGTTCCCAGGAAGTTTGTGTTTAAGCACAATCCCCTCCCCAGCTTTCGCCTGTCCCAGACTAATGTCCTGAGTTTGCAGCTTCTCACCTGTGCAGCACAAGCAGCTCTTCTAGACCAAAAACCTGCTTTTTTTATTATTTTTTAAGCTGATGTTGCATCTACAAGCAAACCCACGTGAACGAAGGTTGAAAACCTGAGCCTCCTGCCAAGTACCTCTTTATCTTCATAGGCCATCGATGTGGCACAGTTTGGACAGCAGACGTGACGCCTCGGACACTCCTGTGTCACGTGCTCCTTCAGATGGTTCTTCTGGAAGGTTCCTTGGCACTGCGGGCATTCCACGGTGGAAAAATCACACTGCAGCTGGTGGTCCTGAGGAAGGACAGAAGGGGGGTTGATACTGCAAACAGGCACTATCGCCGCACCGCTTTTCAAGGCAGAGCACAGAACCAGAGGAACAAGCTGCCATCTCCCCTTCCTGCAGGCAAGTCCTGACACACTCACACCAGCAGCTTGGTGTCGTCCCGTGACTGAGACCGGGACTTCACGTATTCAGAGCTTCAGCAACGCTCTCGGGTTAAAAATTCAGCTTTCTGTTATCCTTTTTGTTTCCCAAACCAGTTATTTCAGCTACTGTACCTAGCTGCTCTGAGGGAACGTTACACTGACCGTAGGGAACCTCTGTGAAGTACAGATCCAGCTGATCCAAAGACAAACCAGAACGAAGCTAAAGAGAAAGCCGCGTTAGCACAACGTTCACGCACGGCGACGTTCACTTGGGAATCACTAATGACAATTAAACACTCATCAAAAACCAGCCACGTGCAGCTGTTGTCCTGACTGAACAACGCACCCAATCGGTACAAACAGGCGTCAGGTGTGACCAGCCACGTCCAGTTATTCTGAATTGTTACATGTCCATGAAAACAAGGGTCTGTATTTTCAAGCCTCTCACCTCTAAATGCCTGAGCTCCATCTTCAGACCGCAGCCCTTGTTGGGACACTTCACCGTCAGCGAAAGGATTTCCCGCTTGGCAAAGTTGTCAGGAAACAGCTGATTTTCGAGCAGAATTTCGTTGTCTACTGGACATTTGTGACCTGCATCTCTACAACGCAGAAAAGAAAGGGAAAAAACGATTCCAAATTTCCTTTGCCCTTCATTTAAAATATTTTTACACTAGCAAGACATGAGTGGACAAATTATATTAATTAATTAATTACGTTCATGAAGAAAATCTTTGAAAACTATGGCATTTACGTGGCAATTCCCAGAAAGTAGGCAGTGCACGTCAGAGAAACTGACGACACAAGTTTCTCTGGAGGTGGCATGACTGCGATCCCAGCTTTTCCAACTCAGTAGTTTTTATCTGGACAAATGCCCCAATAGATACTCTGGAAATAAACTTGAGAGGATGTAAATAAACTAAGAACTTTCTGTCCTGTTTCTGTAAGTACTCCAGATAGCTCAAACATCAAAGAATAGTTCACATACTATTTCCAAACAATCCTTTAAAGATTATTGGTCCTTCTCGCCTTTTTTTTCTCTCACTTTCTACACAGCAAAGGTGATCACAGCTGAGAGAAAAGCAAAAATGACTTTTTTTTCCCCTGTCCAGTTTAATTTCACCTATCTGGCATTCTCTTTCATACAGCCCACCTCCCTGGTCTGGCTGTACAACCACTGGATCAGCTGGTCTTCTCTCAGTTTGCTTATTTTTACAGTAAAGAAGGGTGAATAAAAACTGTGGACACAAAAGTGACTAATAACTCTGCGAACGGTGCTGCATTTGGAACCAGGTGTCGTATCTGAAGCCATTTTAACAGCAAACGACAGGACAGTCAGTGCTGACCGGCCAAAGTTTGGGGTCTGGCAGTGGAACGCGGGCGCCGGCAACCGGCACCCCAGAACTCAGCCTGCTCCCCTCCGCCAGGCCCTGTCCACCTGCACTGAGACACTAGAATCATTAGAAACGGAGTAAAAAGGGGATGTGCCCCACCAAATTTTCCTTTAAAAAAATATACGGTATCAGCTCATTTCTGATAGCAGCAGGGCAACGGATCTGCTCACAATTAATAACACAGCTGAAGAGCCGTGAGGGGCCAAAGTCTCTGAGCGGCGGGGCCAACGGAAACAACAATCAAACGGAAAAATACACGGGGTGGAAAAATGTCAGCCAGCTCTCGTGGTGCGAACATCAAAGGCCAGATCATTGTCACTGCCTGCAAGTGTGAGGGGAAGTAGGACCTGGTGGGCTGTGGAAACCAGGAGGGAATTTGTCTGCTTTGTTGGAAAAGGAAACAATTGTTCAGCAGCTCCTTCATCAGCAACGCCGCTGCTGCCAGAGGGACCGGGGGGAAAGCCGAGCCTCAGAAACAGACAAGGAACTTCCTTCCCAGGTTTTGCTTGCAGGAGAGAGCTCTGCCCAAGTCTGACAGTCCTGCTCCTAAAGAAGTGGAAAGCAGAAATAGCTGGTGTGGTGTTTTACTTCACAGCTCCCTGAGCTGATCCCTGTCACAACCCAGAGCCGCTCCCGCACTCCAGCCTACGGGACCGCAGTCAGCACAGGTGGCCCCTGGCTACAAATACCCTGTGCAGTGAAGGCTGATGGCAGCTCAGTGAGCCTGCTGATAACACAGCAGCCTTATTTCTACACAGAAAAGCTAATCATCTATAATAACAGCCAACAGATTAACTTTAAATAATGATCACCCCATCCCCAGTTTAAATAACTAACAGCCAAAGGGTAAAATAAGAATGAATGGCAAGTTTCCAATCATTATAGAAAGGAAAGAGCAATAACTTAGTGCAGTGTATTAAACAGACTTCAAACAGCATTTACAAGTACTGGGATTGCGTTTAAAAGGCTGCTTAGATCCATCTACAAAGACGTTGCTGCACATTCCCCACCACAGAACTGAGTCTGCACACCCCAGTTCTGATGTACGTGACAGCAGAGGCTTTCCTGTGCTGCAATTATTTACCACATTGGGCTGTGCCACCCACAGCACTACCTGTGAAACAATAATAATCTGCTACACAGTTAAGGAATATTCCTATAATTTCCCTTGCAATAATAATGATAAAAAAGGTATGAAAAGCAAAGCCAGAATAATTTTGTTTGAAGAAAAAGCCTGTTCTGTGACTTCAGGAATGGAAGAGTTTGGCCTAGAGGCTAAAACAGCTGCTGTACAGGTCAGCTGCAGCCAGGCCAGCTGCCTGAGGAGCTGCTAGTGCCCAGAGCCTTCCGTGCTGCCCCCTGACAGCTCCTCACTCTGCTTAGGTTCTGACATGTGGTGAGCTCTACCACAAGCCCTAAGTTAGCTCTGACCTAAGACACAGGAGAGGAAAGAACAGAGTAAAATGTATTTAGCTACCGCATCTGAACTTCGTTCTTCTAAAATCTTCTAATCAAGTACTTTGCAGACAGCAACATTTGTGAACTACCATTCGTAGTTACTTGGGTAGATCAGCTTCTTCACAGCCATGACTCCTAACACTTCAAAGCACTTCAGACAGCTTTGCTTCAAAAAGAGACTTTTTCATTTACTGTGATCACATCCACCTGGTCTCATCATGTCCCGTAACTGTAAGATCTAAGGCTCCAGACTTTAAAAGCTTTTCACAAAATCTTTCTAGTTGCAACCACAACTTCTTCAACGTGGACAACTACAATTCTTCGTGTGAGTCACAAGAAACAATTACTCAAAACCCACTTGTCTATCCTTTATCATTTAAAATCCTTACTCTGTGTTCACTTGAGTGGGGAAATGAGGAACAAACACAAGCAAATGGTTCATGATCAAATAAAGGCTGTGACAATCACTTAATGAAAAAAACAGTACTTGGAGAATGCAGAAATCACTTTCCATTTTCATTTTAGTCCTGTTGAAGCTTCTCAATGACATCAATCGATAGTGTAACTGTAGACACGACACACTCCAAATCAATGCCTTGATCCATGGGTCCCCATTAAGCACACAATCCAGTCCCCCAGGGATTCACAGGGGTCCGGCACCTCACGTTGTCTGCTTTGCTTTCATAGAATCATGGAATCCCAGACTGGTTTGGGTTGGGAGGGACCTTAAAGATCATCTAGTTCTAGTTACTGTCGATGAAACATCTGAAATGTGACAGTGATGATCTACAGTCTCCCAGATGAAAAATCCTTGCCACCCGTGTTTAATATTCACTGAAGCAGTCAACGCTATCTACAGAAATGAAATCAATTGGGGAAAGGGTGTAAAAGCACCAAAAGCCTCTGGTCATTGCGACTGTCTGCAGAAACTCTGAGCACAGCAAATGCTCCGTTAATTTAGAAAGGAAGAGAGACCATTTCCCATGGTGGGGGTTTAAGAAGGAAGTTTCTCTGCCTGCTACAAGATGATGTGCTCTGAGCACGGGCTTGCTGCAGTTCCTGTGGTAAATTCTAACCCATGACCCTAACTCTGCAGCTCATCAGATCACCTCAGCTGTTAAGGATCGGAAAGACTGGAAATGAGACTGGTAATTTTAAGTTTATTAATTTCTCCCCCAGTTTTCAACTTAGGAATTCTGTTGTCTTTGAAGCGACTGGTGAGCAGATATTTCTAAAGCTGAGTATGCTTAAGGAATGACTCCTTCACCTCCAGGATTTATAGATGTCATGCTCCCGTGAAGAGGTTTAAAGATGTCTTTTTCTTTCTTCCAGAAATACCCAAGTTAAAGAAGAGCACAAAACCTGCTCCTGCCAACAGAGAGCGCAAGCTCAGAGAGAGCAGGGAAGGGATTCCAAAATTTAATGGCCTTGATTAGTGCAAACGTCTAGTTCAGTGCTCACAAGCACGTGTGACATGAAGCACACGAACCTCTTGCAAGAATTTAGGTTGGAATGTGCAAAGCAAAGGCCAGACAGTGAAGTCAGTGGCCTGTGCCCAGGGAACGGGCTGACAGGTTCAGGTCTGGGTTTTCCAGGTCACATCACCCAGCTGATGTGAGTTCCAGCGAGTGATGCAGCTGGGTACGGCCCCACGCGCTGTTCTGCCAGCAGCAGGAACACACTGAACAGTGAGGGAGCAGGGTGACCTCAGGGTACGGTTAGTGCAGAACTGAGCATCTCTCAGCTTCCTCTGCTGAATCCACAGGCGAATCACTCTTCAGGGGGGAACTCTGGTGGTATTCTGCCTTCTCTGGGTAATGAATCTGCATCCTTTTCTCAGAAATATTGATCAGACTGATGTGTTAACAAGAACCGTGCTGAAAGTGCACACAATAAATTTACAGAGAGGAAACCAGCCTGCTCTTTTGCTCTCATAAGCAGGGAACACAACATCAAGTCTGTCTTCTTGTACTCAGCTCCAACATTTCCCTCCTTGATCTAAAAGAGATGCGGTAGCATCGGATACAACAGTGAGAGAGGCCACAGAGAAGCCCATAAAAATCCACAAACTGCTGTATTCAGAGATCACTGCTGCTGGCGTGCTACTGATTTAGTGACCTACAAATGACGGACCACAGAGAGAAAGAAATGGAACAGAACTATGGATGCATGGTATGGAAACCCACCAAGAAAGCAGCACTGTCCATTTTGTATGCTAAAATAAATGCCTGTAAAACCAACGTTGTACGGTAACACTGAAGACAATTTGATGATCTTTATTCAAAGCTGTGCAAAGGAAGGCTGGAAGCTGACCTGTTCTACATGGGGGCCACACAGAATTACACACTGAGATTCCTACCAAGGTCCTGGGACATTTGAGCTAAGTAAGCAATTGATAAGAAAAAAATCTGGCTTATGCCGAGAAGGAAAAAACCTAATATTGAGCCTTCCATCAACGTTCCAATTCTCAGGGACACGTGTGGGACACTGATGACTGCATTCCGGGTTTGAGGGAAGCATGCTCTCCCCCTCTACTTTCTGCCCTTCCTTGCTCCTTCCATCATTCATTTTTATGAGCCCAGCCTGTTCCTGCCTTCATATCTCATCCCCACTCCCTCACATGCCACCTCGTTTCCTCTCAATGCTTTGCTCCGCACGACTCCCTCATTACATTCTCTCTTCCAGCTCAAGAAGGAAGCAGGTGATTTCAAGGGAAGAACTGAAAGCATGAATTGCCACATCTGCACCAAGAAACCATCTAGTCTGTAGATGCCTGTGGTTACTAAGAGAAACAATCCTGGGGAAAAGATGGGCTTTAGAATCCTGGGCTGAAAATGGAATTTATTTGGAGGATTTGGCTACTTTAAAAAAATTATTATTTAATGTTTACTCAATCCAATTTTTAGATTCATAACCTGGGTAAATTTGTATAAATGGCAAAATATCCAAGCTCCTGCCATTTTGGCCATACATGGAGTTCATTAGAAAGCATCTTTAATGAATTATGAACTCCCAGAGTTCTATCAGCACTCACTGGTGATGCACCTGAAGCAGCTCTATTCAGTTTACACTGCCCTTAAACTGCTTGTCCTGGTGTGAGCTGGGCCAGAGC
>NW_010308223.1:0-559 GCF_000700745.2 Antrostomus carolinensis
CTTCCCCTCTTTTTTCCTTCCCCCTTTTCTTTTTTTTCCCCCAAATAGCAGTTCTTTAACCTGCACTCACCTGCAGGCTTGCTGCCACTACTAAGAATGATGTTTTTTTCTGTGAGCTGAAGCGTGGCACGGAGTCAAGCCGATCGTTTCACATCTCACCCCGAGGCAGCTGCTGGTTTCTAAAGCTTTGTAATCTTCCTCTAAAAAGAGTAGGGAGCTCAGAGGAATGGCTGTCCTGTGGCACCCGTGCTTGCTTTCATCCCCTCACCACCTTCCCCCCGCCCAAAATCCAGCTTTTCCAGTATCCTGTTTGATAAATACCTGGCTGAAGGCTGTAAGGTCAGGCAGTAATCGGCTGTCCTGTGGCACCCGTGCTTTCTTTCATCCCCTCACCACCTTCCCCCCCCCAAAATCCAGCTTTTCCAGTATCCTGTTTGATAAATACCTGGCTGAAGGCTGTAAGGTCAGGCAGTAATACACAGTTTTGGGGGCATTAAGCAGATTAACATAGTGGGAAATTTGTATTTTACTGAAAATAGGGTTGGGATGGTATATTCTG
>NW_010308224.1:0-1229 GCF_000700745.2 Antrostomus carolinensis
TCACTACAAGAAAGACATGGAGGTGCTGGTGTGTGTCCAAAGAAGAGCAATGAAGCTGGTTAAGGGTCTAGAGCACAAGTCTTATGAGTAGCGGCAGAGAGAACTGGGGTTGTTTAGTCTGGAGAAAAGGAGGCTCAGCGGAGACCTTATTGCTCTCTACAACTACCTGAAAGGAGGATGTAGAAAGGTGGGGGTCTGTCTATCCAACCAAGTGATAGGACAAGAGGAAATGGTCTCAAGTTGTGCCAAGAGAAGTTTAGATTGGGTATTAGGAAGAATTTCTTTACTGAAGGAGTTATCAGGCATTGGAAGGGGTTGCCCAGAGCAGTGGTGGAGTCCTCATCCCTGGAGGTATTTAAGAGTCATGTAGACATAGTGCTTAGGGACATGGTTTAGTCGGGGATTTGTCAGTGTTATGTTAATGATTGGACTTGATGAACTTAAAGGTCTTGTCCAATCGAGGCAATTCTGTGATGTTCATCTACTCTCCAGGAAAGTTCAGAGCAACTAGTGCAAAATGAATACTCATGATAAAAATAGGAAGTCTGAGGTTTGTATGTATCTCACACTGTTTGGCACGTTCTAGGCAACATGGAGACATGATGAACATAGTTAATGCAATGTACTGTTCATTGAAAACAGAGAACACATTGCAAAAGTTACAACCAGCTGTCATAAACAAGAAGTAGCATAGCTCCTGTACTACTCTAAAAGTACACAACACCTACAGGCCAATACTGTGCTCACAGCAGAACACTTTCAGTGATAGCATCATTTGTGATATGAGTAAATGTGTCCATAATCATAGGCAGAGACAACAGGGGAGGATTATTTTTCAATTACTCTGCAATAGAGCATGAAAAGAAATTTTGATCCCTTGGAAATCACTTCTTTAAAAAGGAGTAGGACCAAATACTGACACCTTCCTTTTTCATCTGCCTAAACCAGAATAAAACAAAACTGAACACAAAACCACAAAGGACCTTGAAATTATTATTTTATAATAAATAAAAATTATTATTTTCTTTAGGATATAATGTATCCCAGAGATAGTTTCAAAACACTGTTCTCTGAACTTTTTTTAAAAAGCTTGCTAAAGCCAGTTCTTGGAAACCAGTAAACCAGAGAACTCTAGAGCCAACATCTGCTGTCAGTACAAATCAAGAATTACTGAATCACTGAAAGTGGGACCATCAGACTAGCAGAGGTGAAAGAGGGCCTATGTTGTC
>NW_010308224.1:1258-8558 GCF_000700745.2 Antrostomus carolinensis
AACCTATATTGAGGACAAGGACATGTGTACAGCAGCAAACTTATTTGTTCATAATGACTTTTCAAGGAAACGTGATGACTTTCCAATTATATGCTTTTTCACTTGTTTCTTTTTTTCCTCTATGTGCATGTTTATTTCACTCTTTTTTTTTGGTTTGGCTTAGCCGTAGCTCTGTATTTGCTTAGTAGTATGCAAGTTCGATAAACAGCATGCTACATAGACAGATGTTTTCAGAGGCAGCCTGTTTTTAAGTGGTTCCAGGGGATAAAGTTGGAAGAACTGTGTTTCTTCCTGTGGTAGGAGAAAAGAGCTAGTAGTGGTTTTGACAAGAGTTAAAGTTTAACAGGAATGAGAGACATTCCTGAAAATATCAAGGAAAGACAATAACTCTGAGGGTGCTCTATTATCGCTTGGTTTTGAATTACCAGGAAAAGATGTGAGACTAGAGAAAATACAGGAGGTCTTTCCCTGACATTTTCAAGGCTGATCAGTCAAGCTATGCCAAGAGGATTCTCACAATCAGTTTCAACTCACAAACTCTTCCTGAAAATACTTGAATTTTACACACGCATAATCAAAATTGTGTGTGTGACCAGACACACATAGTTCCCCTTCCCACTGTTATTCAGGTCAATCCACAAATTAATTTCACATTTGGCTTATCAAGTTATTATAGTGACTATTGCAGCTTTTCTCTCAACCACTTTCCCTTTTTCTCCAAGATCTCCAGGACTTATTATAAACTCTTGTGTTTCTGCATTCCTATACTAATTAAGGCTCCATGGCTTCATGCCAGTATCCACTGCCTTCAGCTCTACAGAATTTAGCCAAGGATGTCTATAGAAGGCAGTCAGAAAAATAAATCATAAACCACATTTCATTTTATACAGTAGAGTTAAATTATTTAAGGAATCATTGCATTTCTACCAGGACTATTAGTGTTATTTTGAACAAAAGAAGAAACAAGGATTTACAAATAAAGTCATTTAGTTTCTCTTAGAAGTTTTGATATTGACATACAACACGTTCTTGGGCAACTCATTCATTCACACCTTAAATTCAATTGCCTATAAATTCTCACTTTTTTACTTACTTCCCTGCTTTTGTAAGGGAACTGCCTTTGGCTGTTGTGTCCCTGTGGCCCATTCAAGTCATTTTTACAACTCCTGGGTTTTTATATTGCAGTTTCGAGTTTGTCATGGCACACTAAAAATGTTTTTTTATGTAACGCACAGAGAGGATGTTCTTTAGCCTGTCTGAGTCAACATCTGTTGCAGGTCTATGCACAGATTATAGCACAAAACCATCACTTTGCTTGCAACTCCTCTACCTATTCACTTGGTATGGTAGCTGGCTGAATAGATAAGATGCAGTAGTAGCATTCAGCAGTGAAGAGCACACCATGAAGGGAAGGAATTTGTGAGGATATTGTGATGGGAACAGATGCTCATTGGAAGAGATGGAAGTGTACTAAAGGAAATTTACAGACGTAGGGCTCCTGAGGTGTGGAAAGAAATAACCCACTACATACATGGACCTGTCTGTATTTTCATAGTACTGAAAGAGGTATTATTACTCCTATATAGTGTAATGCTGATAGAAGAAATAATAGGCAATATACTTCATGAAGATACAATGTAAGTATTAGAATGATTTGAAATCATATGGTTTCAATTATGGTTTCATACGAAATCATAATGGTTTCCATTAGTGAAGCATGAGGTGGAAATGCACCATATTTCCAATCTGCCCTTCTAACCCTGTCAGCAGAAAACCCTGCCAGGGTTTCAGCTTAAACTCAGTGAACTAATTTCACACTCATTCAACAGCTACAGAAGACTTCTGAGTTTTGACAGTCTTAATGTGCCTTTTTTCCCCCTTGTTTCACAGTGTTCCAGCATAATCGTGTCCTTCACGCAATTGCTCTTGTACAGAAAAAATACAGTTCTAAATGCTTTAGAGGAACTGTAAGGAGAAAAAACTGCTGATTACCTTTAGGTTCAACAAAAATTCTCCACAAAGTTCTGGGGTTTGTACGTGGTGAACATCATGCATTATATGCCTACGTGCCATGGGTGAAGGTAGCTTGCTCACTTTCTTCAGGCACAGACATTCACTCACACTTGCAACAAGAATAACTCAAAAACTTTTGCCAAATTCCCTCAAATGCATTCCTGTTTTTTCCCAACAACATATGGTGGACCACATCTCCAGCTGGCCCAAAACAGAAGAGTTTCACTGAAGAATATTAATTCTAGAATAAAATAACAACACAAGTTCAAAATAGCACATAATATTTTAAAGGCACTTTCACAATTTTCCATGGCATTTAATCTGCTAGAAACTGTATTTGTACAGTATTACTCCAATCTACTGTGTTAGATTTGTGACCACATTTGTGTCCTTATCTTGGGGAAATTTTCACTTTCTGGTAGCACTGTGCTACTGATTAAATTAGTCTTAACATAAAGTTTTAACAAGCTCTTCAAAAAACTTATTCATGGATTTTCTCCCACTCTGAAAAGCCCATCAGTCTATACAAAGCACTTCCAGAAACTGCTATGGTCAATTAAGAATGTTTTTGTTGAGATCAGGAAACTTGAGTGGGCTTTATGTGTGTACCAGCCACTTTACTAGCTAACTGCTGAGAACTCCTGTGAACATGGCTCCCACCAGGCAGAAGAAGGGTACTTTCAAGGGACTCTCAAGGAATTTGAAGAGTGTAATCTTCCTCAAAGAATGAGGGGAATATTTTGTATGAGAAAATAGAGAAAAGCCACTCCTCTGACGCAAAATAGAAACCACCCTCTTATTAAATTGAGTCGGTACTTTTGTGACAGTTTTTGTGACTTTTCCTGGTTTTGTTAACACACACATACAGACACAAAATATGTAGCCCAAGAGGACAGAGGCAGGACTGATAGCACAGAGTACCTAAGCACATGAGCAATGCCCAATAGTTACTGTAAAGGAGTGTCAGCTTCTCGACTATTTTCAAAAACTCTGACAGGCTCAAAGCCTATAGCAGCTTTATCTATATTAAAAATAGAAACAAATTCTCTTAGCCTAAACCATTCAGGTAATCAAATATAAAAGCAACCAGAATGGAAACAAAATCAAAGATCTTCCCAAATCAACAGATTATCCATTAGTTAAAGGGATCCACTGGTACTCCCTGCATTTTCTTTCTGCTTGTAGATGTAACAGAAATCCAAAATGCACATTTCTGCAGACCACATGCCATTTGCTGTGCAAGGTTAGTGCTCCCAAATTGTGTGGTTGTAGAAAGATAACCAGGACCTTAGTGTGAAAATGGACTCTTTCTAAGAGATAAGTTTTGAAAGAAGCCTCATGCAAAGAACACTTCTATACAAGAAGGAAAGGCACAAGTAGTGAAATGAAAAGCAATATGTTTTACACAGGTGACTTTTACATGAAATATCATTAAGCTCTGTAGGTCATTGCTATGAGATTCATTCAAGCATTGGCCAGCAATAAAAGTAGAATTAGGCATTCATATAGATAATGACAACATCCAAGGCTCTTTTTGAAAAGGTAATTTTTAAAGATATGTATTATTCTTACCTTAGCTTACACACTAATGAAACAACCTGGAGGAGGAAGAACCTTCTGAAATGCAGTTTTTGCTCTTAGCTATCCATCTAACCTCGTATATATCTTTCCTGGATGCTGGCTCTGCCTAGGACAGGATACGGAACTGAATGACAAATTCTTGTTAGCTCACAGATAAATTAAAAGTTCCTGCCATTATCTCTGGTGTTCTCAGGTATTTTCCAGAGGCCCCTTGCATATACATTACGTACCCTTATCTACTGCTGCACCACGCCATTCCCTGTGGCTGCTTCCAAGGGTTTCTCAGTCTGTCAGACGACCCTGGAGACTCCAGTGAAAGGTTCACAGCACAGAGCTACACCTCTCATTATGAACTCAGTCTGCAAGACCTCAACCCGTTTCTCTCCTGGGGACTCAGAGGGAAGCACTCAGCAGAGCAGTGTCCACAGCCCTGCTCAGCATGGACAGAACTGAGCTGCACAGATGCTCAGAGGAGCTTCCCAAGGTCCAATGAACACCAAAGCACACTGCAGAGTGGCAGTCTGCCAGAATATATAATCATACGCAAAGGGCCATGTCCATATTAAGGCAATGGGCCCAAACCAAAACCTATTTGCAAACTGGCAGTTGTGGAAAACTAACCTTGTGTGCAAATGACCCTTCTCTTTACCTGAGACTGAACCCAAGCCTCAGCTGTAAGCACCTCTAATATTGGAAGTTTTTCAAATTGGGATGTGAATCAAATGTTGTAGCCTGGGCTTATGTTTAATTTTTAGTCATATTGAACTTACTATATCACAGCTTGAAGGTAAATACCACCTTAGGGAGCTTCTTTTTTTTAATTGCTCAGCATCATACTGTTGGATGGCAAACAATGTTTCTATATCATTGAGATCTCTGGTTTCCAAAATATATATTTTTCTCTTCCTTTTTTGAAAAAAATCAGAATGACCAAGCAATGGGTAAGACAATTAAGCAAACAAAACACTAAGATTTTATTTCCTAAAGGAATAAGAAACTGGAAGCCTGAAAGATGCAGTCACTAGTAACTTAAGCTATTATAAGTCCAGAGAGTACAGAGCTTTCCAGCAAGGGAAGCATTAGGCCTCTCTGTACATGCCTAGTCCATATCCTCCAGAGGAGCTCAAGCTGCAAATGCCAGCAAGACTTTCCCAGAAACAAACTGTGTTTCACAGCAGCTTTCCAGACTGCAGGAGGGATACCACCAGAAGGCCAAAGGAAAATGAGCATAATGACCAAGTGATTTATAGCCTCCACCTAAGGCAGTGTTATTCTAAAATGTGAAAAACATCTTCTCTTTCAGTACTCCAATCACTCGGTGCAATGTACATGCCAAAACCTCACACCTGTGTATGTGGACCTATAATTATGAGAAATAAAGCAGAAGAAAGAGACTAACAACTGGGCTGTGACGAATGTGAATAGTTACAACATTAAGCAAAAGCTCTCTCTAGTTGTTTTGAAGAATCAGCTGAGGGCACAAAGTTAACTCGTTCTCAATCTATATGAAGTAATTTTGAAGCTTTCCACCCTGATGTGGCATTCAGCAAGATAAATTTCTCTCTTCCACTGGCACAAGCAAGTAGCAGTACAATATTATTGACAGGAGCAATGAGATCAGCAAATACTTTGATTTCTGTCTCACTGCCTGCTCTTCTTTATTGAGTCTCCTCTAATAGCCGGAGAATGTTTATCTATAAAAGCTGTTAAAGCTGTGAGGTTTTTCATTATTTTTTTTTAATTGCTTTCAGTGACGATTCAGTAACTCTGAAAATCTGCACTACAAAAATATCCTAGAAACATGTCCCCTAACAAAGCAACTGTGCTGCTTCCTCAGGTGTTCATTCTTGCCTTCCTGAACAGAAATGTACCTACTGTCTACATCAAGTCAATTATTTTGGGCTGAATGCACTTGAAGTAGGTCTTCTTGCCTACCTGAGGCTTGGGTAAACAAGCAAGCAATTCACTGCCAGTGGCCAAAATGAGTAACAGATAAACTGAGCTCAGGGATGGGGGACAAAGAAAAACTCACCAGCCCACGACTTGCAAAGCTGCAGAATCCACAGACCCACATCTGAAAAACTGGATGGACCATAAGAAAAAGGAAGATTATTCGTATATGAATTCATGCTTTTCATGTTAAAAACATAATAAACCACTTTATTTTCTAATCACTTCCTTTGGTAGTGAAAAAGACACCCTTGGCTGTGTGTGCTGCTGTTCACACTACTAGCTGAAACTGAAAACACAGATGGGCAGTATCAGAACTCACCCTTGGAAATGCCACTTTGTGCTTCCAGATCTGTCCTGCACTTGATGCTTGAAACATAAAAAGAAATGGATTGCCATATCAGAACAGCCTGCTGATCCATCTACCCAGTAGAAACTTGTGAGATTAACCTATCCAGAGAAGGAATGTCTTGCTCTCTCCAAACAGACTGTTGTTGAACTACATTTTGAAGTCTAGGTACTTATCCAAAACTAATTCAATGTTCCCACTATATAAACATCCTTAATCTCTTGATGCCTGCCAAATTTTGTTCCAACAGCTCATACTACAACCACCTAAAGTAAGAACTTTACCATAAATCTGGAAGATTCAGATCCTGATGGGTTGTCCAGACTCATCTCCTCATGAAAAAGCCCATGAAAGAAAACTTATGTTGTTGTAAGTTAACATGCTAATTTATGCTTCAAAACATAAGTTAGCATGTTAACTTACAGCAACAGCATCGGTAAGCCTGGTAAGGTTTCAATAGATAAAGCATTAACTCTTAATCAAATAAAAGTTTCGTAGTAAAATTGAATGTCAATAGAGTGCAGAAAGAGTAAGTTCTGATCTACATTTTGCCTCCAACAGAAAATGGGTTACTACTATTATAAATGTGTTTCAGAGATCTGGTGTCACTGGTGGAAAATTACATGATAAGAACTAGGAAGATACTCAGCTTAGATTTCAAACCCTTCAGCTCTGGCAAGATTAGTATATTAGTATACATTAAAGTACATATTAATTTTATATATATGTGTGTGTGTGTATATATATATGTATATATAAGATACTAGAGTTAATTGTCTCTCACTCATTAGTCCAACCCCTGCGCAAATGAGTCATGAGGGGAAAATGGCTATGAATAGAATAGAATAGAATAGAATAGAATAGAATAGAATAGAATAGAATAGAATAGAATAGTTCAGTTGGAAAGGGCCTAAATCTAGGGCCTCATCTAGTCCAACTGCCTGACCAATTTAGGGCTGACCAAAAGTTAAAGCATGTTATTAAGGGAACTGAACAAACACCTCTTAAACACTGACAGGCTTGGGGCATCTACCACCTCTCTAGGAAGCCGGTTCCAGTGTTTGACCATCCTCTCATAAAGAAATGCTTCCTAATGTCTTCTTATCCTAATGTCAAGTCAATATGATATGCCATACGTAATCGAACATCTCAGATCACTCTGCAAAAACAAGTTTTCACATCGCATTGAACTTGGTGCTATATATCAAGAGGAAAGGAAGGAGCTATCGAATCACACACATAGCAAGAGTGAATAGATAGCTCAGTTGCCTCTATAGAAGAATAACTGCTTCCCCCTAGGTTCCCTAGGAATCTCCCTCAGAGGCTGGGATTTACACAATACAAAAGGAGTAGACCTGTATCTAGTGGGGTCCCTTAAGGTTCAGTACTAGGACCAGTATTATTCAA
>NW_010308225.1:0-8218 GCF_000700745.2 Antrostomus carolinensis
GGGGGTGTTGGTCGACAGCCGGCTGAACATGAGCCAGCAGTGTGCACAGGTGGCCAAGAAGGTCAATGGCATCCTGGCCTGTATCAAAAAACAGTGTGGCCAGCAGGAGCAGGGAAGTGATTGTCCCCTTGTATTTGGCACTGGTGAGGCCACACCTTGAGTACTGTGTTCAGATCTGGGCCCTCCAATACAAGAGGGACATCAAGGCTCTGGAGCACATCCAGAGAAGGGCAACAAAGCTGGTGAAGGGCTTGGAGAACAGGTCTTATGAGGAGCAGCTGGCATTGTTTAGTTTGGAGAAGAGGAGGCTGAGGGGAGACCTTATCACTGTGTACAACTACCTGAAGAGGGGTTATAGAGAGGTGGGTGTTGGTCTCTTCTCCTACGTAGCGGGTGACAGAACAAGAGGAAATGGCTACAAGTTGCACCAGGGGAGGTTTAGGTTAAATATTAGGAAAAATTTCTTGATAGAAAGGGTAATCATACATTGGAACAGGCTGCCCAAGGAAGTGGTGGAGTCACCATCCCTGATGGTATTTAAAAGAAGGGTAGATTAGGTGCTTAGGGACATGGATTAGAGATGGGATTGGTAGTGATAGGTTTATGGTTGGACACAATGATCTTAAAAGTCTTTTCTTCTATGATTCTATGATTCTATTTACACAATTTAAGTGCTGAAGTCAATAGAATGCTTCCTAGTGATACTGATGTGATCCAGATTGCTCCCACATCCCATTTGGAAGTGAAATTGCCCACAGCAATGAAATTGCCCACACCAAAAATGCTGCTGGTTTTCTGAAGCTTGAAGAAAATCCTTCAGCTGGAAGTCACAAGCATCTGCAAGACTCCTGAATGACTTTTGGGTAGGAGTTCCCATAGGATTAATTTTGGAGAAGTCTGGGATTGACCACAATCACCTAACTATGTTTAAGAAATATTCTTTCACCTCTATAGACATAGTGGCGAAGTTATGTCAAATGAAATAAGGTTTTTGAACAAAACCACAACGTCATCTTTTATAACCAAAATAGAGTTTCCTCCTGACATATCAGGGGCCAATGAAACACTAATGCATCCATTGTTTTCCCTTGTCTTACAGTTAATATCTTCAGAATTCAGCTCTGAACACAGATTTTGACAGTGCTTAGGCCTTTCATAAGAAGTTAAAGAGCAATCTAAAATTACTTCCTAGGCTCTGGTAATGTTCTCTTTCATTATCTCTTGGGTTTTTTTTGTTTTTAAGAAACCTGCTCCAGGCTTATCAATACCTGTCAGCAGCAATTGTATATTTCTGTTCCTTGACTGCAAGAGCAGCTTTAGAAAATGTAATAACTGATTCTCAGATTTAATATTTGCCTTATAAATATTTATTCTGCTGTCTTGTTGACTCTCAGAAAAGACATGCCCTTATATGAGCCAAGACACTAAGATCCAATACATGCATGGTCCTATACTACAGCCTACACAGCACAGTGATAAGCAACACAGCTTATAGTAAAGAGATTAACAGGCACCAAATTCTGATCTGAAACAACTCTTAGTTGCTGTGCTAGCTCAGGGCATCCTGAAATGACTAGAGGGAAAGTAATAGAATGAAAAAGACTATAGATTTACAAAGCCGTGTGAAGAGCTTTTTCATCTAGATAAGTCTCCACATAATTTCTGGGTATGTTAGTTTGTTTTCTAATTATATGCACTTCATTATCACACTCTAATTTCTTTTTTATTCTCAGATGTTATTGCATGAACCATTGCACATTAACTTACTATGATTTAATGGCCATTTCATTGTTAATGCCTTCTGGGGAACTTTGGCAATCTACATAGCTCTGAAGTTCATCTGTTCGGAAGAAGTCACTAGGATACAACACGTTTGCTGACTAAAGCAACAGTGTATACTACTCTTCTCCTTAGAATTGATTGTTCTAAGTAGAATGATCAAAATATATTAAAAAGTTGGATAATCACAACCCTGATGATAAAACAACAAAAAAAAATGTGCTTACATTAGAAGGAAAATGAAATTTATTGTCATGTTCTTTAACAGGTTTTATGAGATGGTATATTTTCCAGGCATAGGTGAGACAGCTGACAGAAATCACTGTTCCTGGATCTCTTCCCATATGTAGCTTTTTTTAAATTGCTGTTGAATTATTTACACTATTTGTACAAAAATAGGATTCTAGTGCCTATAGAATATTTCTGCCCTCATTACTCACTCTCTTATTCTCTGTATAACATCACAGCTTGTGATTTATAACTTTATCATAGTTTCAACAATATTAATCTCTGATGTCAAACATAGCTGACATTTTCTGTGGAGGCAGTAGCAGATGATAAACACCCATGAGGAAAATTATGATTTAAGAAAATTTCTTCTGTATCACAGAAGAATCCAATATACAGTAATGCTACTACATAGCAAAAACCCTTCTGTGACAGAAGACAGTGATTCCACTGTGACACTGCTAAAATTTTCCATTGTTGATGTACATTGTCGTAGTAGGTAGGCTTCATAAAATGGCTAGAGATAATTTTCCTCTCAGAAAAGGCACTGTATCTGTGCCCTTGACCATGCTCTGCTCCCCTCCTGTAGTTTTATGATGCCAAAAGAACTGTGGCAACTTTGCTCGGCCATGTCCTGTTCTTTTTATGATGTCTTTATACTGAAAGGAAATGTCTGCACTTCTTAAATCAGCAATCACTGTCTACATCAGTGGGGTGTCCCCATCTGCAGCTGAGAGAACCCACAGAGAAATAAAAAATAATTTATGTTCATATAATATTTAGTCTCTTTCACACACTGTCAGTGGAGGTGGTCATTCAGGATCCTGGTGAAAAAAGAGTACAGCTTTCAATCTCCTTCTTCCTTAAAGGACACTGGACATCAGTCTGATTGCAAGGGAACACCTAGTGTCTATGTTGAGAGAGCAACAGAACTACTGAATTTACTCCTTCATGAACCACTATGAAAAACGATACCATATTTTTCTTTCATTAATACCACTGAGAGCAATTATAAACTGGGATCCCAGCCTACTGTTTGCATAGCTATTGTGCATACTTTGCTATAAGACAGACCAAATAGTGAAATTTGATCCAAATACTCTTTTTACTTAAGAATTTGCATAGGGGTGTGGTTGGCAGCACTTGAAGCAAGAAAACTAACAACCACTAAATGCTTAAAGTGTAATAAAAGCGAGACATTTGTATATTTGCATTGCATGCGCTTATTTAGAGTCATCTGAAATAGCTGCTGGGCACAAGAAGCTAAAGCAAAAGTCTAAGGGACTCCACACAAGTGTCCACTGCCGATATTTGTTGTAACACTCAGCATGGCTCCCTTTGTGTTTTATAAGCTGCACGTTCCCCTCCCTCACACTATGCACGAAGGTGTAATGAATCAAAGGTCTGGCCCTGGGTCTTTAGAGATTTCCCAGTTCTTTGTCTTCCCTCACCCCTCCTTCCCATACCAACACCATTTGCACTAACAGCTGTAGGACTGCAACGCACAGAGAAGGTCAAATTTTTTGGAAAGAGGCAAACTGCTGTTGTAAGACTGAGGGACATTCAGTCTCTGACTGGAAAACAGTTTCATGGAGAACCCTGTTTCAGCAGAATTCCTCTGAATTCCTGCACTCCCAAGATGAAAAAAGAAAAATCAGAAAAAGAGTGTGCTAAGATGCCCTTAATTTGAAAAAAGCAGAGTTTATCAGGAAAAGAAGGAACTAAATGGAGTGGACTTTGAAAAGGCCATTAATGAGGAAATGAGTCAGTCCATGCTTGTATATTCTCATCAAACATCCCCAACAGGCAGGAATGTGTATCAGTTTCGTTGCATCCACACCATAGTGTGTATCTCTAACAAAGATACCTGTCGTATTGTCCCAGACTAGTTTTCTTAAGCCACTATACTTTTCTTATTGGTATTGATAAGAGGAGGACAATTTCCTATGCTAGGAATTAGTGGAAGTAATGAAGTTTGCCCAAGTCCTAGGAAAACCCTGCAGTTTCACCCAGCTGCATCTGGAGACACCAGTTTAGCAAAGAACACAGAAGTTTATAGTCAAAGGCACCTGCATGGGAGACCAAGTAATTTCTCACCTGCAACCTGGCAGCTAATGGTAACATTTGCTCTCTGGATTGTTTTCACTGTGCTTCCAATATCAACAGTGACAGCCGGTGATTCAGTGTTGATCACAGTAGCTCTTGATGCCTTTATCAGTGGCTTTCCTGTACAAAAGAAGCACCACAGTTTATCAGACCAAGCACACTGGATTCACATGGGACAGATGGCCTGGAACACTCTGCGTGAAAGTACCTACACAGGACAGGTGGATAAGGGAAAATGTTGGAGTGTGAGCCCACCTGCTCTTTATAATATTACAGTGGTACTGAATTCCATGGGAAAACCTGTCTCGGAAAAAGAAAAAGCGTACTTAGAGCAGAGGCAGAGTAACATGAAAGCCATGCGGACACACATGAGAACCACCTGAATCAATAAACACCAGTGCAATTCCAGCTGTAGCAAGACGTTTGCCTGGTATTGCAACCAAAATACCACCCTTTGCCAAAGGCCAAACACAGGAAAAAGAAGCCTGAGTGATGGCTACAGGCACACTGATAACGCAGGAGGTTTAGAGGAACACGCATGCTGTTTCTACATATCAATTGTATTTTCTTTAACCTACAATGGAAACACTGGGATTGGGAAGACCAGACAGACCATAAGCAGACAGTTTTCTCACAATGGCTAGCGTAAGAAGATGAGGGACATAAACAAGCTCCTTTCTGTCAGAAAACTTGTTTTTTCTAAAGCCTCTAGTAAAAGTGTTACACATTAACATTGTTTATCCCTAACAAAGATACCTGCTTTGCCTGCAATAAACTTTTCAAATTGTTTTCAGCATGCTTCTAACATCGGTGACAGTGAGCAAGTGGGTCAAGGATGTGGGATTATCCACCATCAGGGGCTCAGAGAGCTTTCTGCAACTCCTTCTGCAGGGGCACTGTAAAGGCATGCCTACGTGACACAAAACAGTTCAGAGACACTCGGGCTTAGCTAAGAGACAAGGGAGTGAAGCAGCAGAGCTGACAGAGCTGGGTTAAGGCAGCCCCGTCAAAGCCAAAATGCTCTGCAGGCAAGATGTTGACAGGAGGGGCAGAACAGACACATCGCTTTAAATAGTATGAGACTTTGATGGTTTTGACCTGGAGTTGTACCTTCAAACTCATCTTTATCCAAAAATCTATAAAAGCGTTTTTTCCCTCTTTAAATAAATGCTCAGATAAAAAACAGGTTCAGATATTGTAATTTGCTTCCAGAAGCTGCACTTTTAGACTAATGTCTACCACTGGTTTCATCTGTGTGTTAATCTGGAGGTGACCAAGTAAGAAAAGATGGAGGTGAGAAAAAAGAATTTGGTTTCGTTGAGCTCATGGAGAGTCCTGAAAATTTAATCCAGCCCTAACTATAAATTGTTCCATATAGCTACATTTCCAGGGCTGTTAAAAGAAGTCTTTCGTCTGGAAGTCCTATCATATCAGTTTGGAGTTTTTTGGGTATTTTTTACATTTTTTCTTTCTTTTTTACATTTAATGCCTAAGAATAGCAAAGTAAAAGATTATATTTTATTGTTGAAATATCTCCAAAAGTTTTGATGCTTTGTGGCAAAGCCTAAAGTAAAGAAAGAAAAATTCTTCAGCTATCCATCAGCCTTTTATTTTCCTGATTGGTTTCCACAATCTCATAAAAAGATTAAAAATCTATTAGCTGTTCAGCCCATAAATGAGTAGCAAATCATTGAGAAAAATGGAAGCATATTCCACTGTCTTTGTTTCCATGCATGTGTTAAACTAATCAGAAAATTCTTCAATGAAATAAACATTCAGCCCCACTCCTGATCCTTCTAAAGATGGTCTCAGCTTTCCAGTTTTTTTTTACTAAGTACTTCTATTACACCAAAAAGCTTGTTGCTCTGATCCAAAAACTGCTCAGTATCTCATTTTTATATTTATGGCCTCACTTTATAAGATGTTCAGCTCTTTGCCTTGGATGTGAGATAGAAAAGTATACCAGCTCCTAAGCAGAGTTCAGCTTGACTCTGGGATGCATGTTAACTCATCTAAAAAGGTTAAACTACAATCTTGATAATTAACTATAATCAAAAAGCTAATAGCATTCCTCTGCCACATGTATGCACAATGCTCGGTTTATTTTTCTATAGCTTCACGCAAAATTATCTCCACAAATTAAGTTGTACAGAGACTATGGCTTTTAGACTCACTGGAGCAATGTGGACAGAATAGCAGTTTTGACTAATGTCTTTTTAACCTCAAGTTCATCTTCTTGCTGGTGCAAAACAAGAGGTTTACTGTGCAGTTGCTCCTTATAAAACACTATACTATTTTAGAAGCAGCAGCACCAATACCCTGCTGCCTGGGGTTGAGCAAAGATATACCTGTTCTGCAGTAATGTAAAAAGGATCAGTCTCTTTGTTTTTGCCTACATGTAGTACATAGCTCTGATGCAGATCCTCCTTTTCCACCCTGGGGGATTCAGCTGTTCTTCTGAGGGACAGACTAGGTTTCTTTCCAGTTGGTCTACTGATCATCAGAGCTTCAATGCTGGTCATTGATGCATTCTGAGATTTTCTTTATGTGCCCCTTACCTGAAATTTTCTCTGTCTTTGGTGCAAAAACCTCAAGCTCATCAACAGCTATTCCTTCCTCTAATCATATATGGATATACTGGCAGCTGATGATCACTGCCTGCACAGTGGAGGTGTCCAAATGCTTCCACGTTCTGGAGCAGTGAAATGGAAAGATCTAAAGAATCAATAAGCTTTCTAGCATTCCTAGTGTGTTTTTCTCTAATACCCCTCTGCCTTGTTACAGTCCTTAGCTGTCTCTTCTGTCCCTTCATCTTACTCAACAGCTCCTCATCACATTTGCTGTTCTGTCCTCCTGCTAGTCCTGATGTGGTTGTGAGCCTGCTGACATTGCCTGCCATGAACCTTGAACAAGCTGGATTCGTGCACTACCTTGCATTTCCCTTGGCTTTTATTTGGGTGAGTTTTCTTTAGAACTCAAATCTAAATTAACAAGGGATGTATAGTCTGCTTTAGAACTCAACAGTTACTAGAGAAATATAAACATAGAAGTTAATTTTTTGTGAATCTCTATTTGCCAGCTATTGAAACAGTGTCAGCCATGCTTGTGCCACAGTGGCCTCAACATGATTCAGGGCTTGATCCTGCAAGGAGCTAGCTTTTCAGCTCTGGTATTTTTCAGGCTTGCCTAACATACATCTGAATAAGTGGTTCAATCAGTCTCCTAGACTTGAAGAGATCAGTGGTAGGTTCAAAATGAAGCATATGAATTTGGAGGCTTGGACTGCACTGCCCATATAGGTTGTGAATAACTGGGATGAGCACTATCTTGAGAGTACTTCAGATGCGGTGAGTAAAAGCATTAATCTCTTGCAGAACTCCACAAATCTCACAAACTGTCTGTGAAAGCTGGACTATGCCTCAAGTTTTCCAGAGTACGCACGCTGTATTTCCACTAGTGTACCTCTATTGACCCACCTTGCCCACCCAGCATCCACAGCCATCTGTTCCCCCTTGTCCAGAATGATACAAATGGCAGGAACCATCCTGCAATCACAGAGTGAACTGTTACCTGCTAGAGTGACAGCAATGGAGACAGAGTCAGAACCCAGGGCATTGGATGCATTGCAAACATAGAAACCCACATCTGTTTCCACAGGTGCTAGAATCTGCAAGGAGTCATCAGGCTGAAGCAGCATCCTGGAGTAAAGCAGAAAGAATGATGTAGTAGTCTCTTAGTTTGTGTGAGCATGAGTACATTTACTGAGACTTTTTTCAGGTTTAGGTATTTTTTTTTTAACATTCAGGCCTTTAGGTTATATTTAAAAATCTATTAAGAAATTTAAAGTCTTACACTGAAACTGTGAGCTGTGATTACTAATTAAATTTTAGTCTCATTCCCAGTTCTTATCCTGCTGGTATGTGTATTAGAGAAAGACTGCTGAGTACTTAGGACATTTGCCCCTGGCTTGTGAAACCTGTGTTATTTCCTGTTTGACACTGGATGTGCTGCCTAGCCTCCCTGTTTCCCTGTTTCCCAGTTCTGCAAAGCAGGAATAGCAACAGTAAAGAAAAAGCCAAAGTATTGCAAGGGAAAAATCATGAAT
>NW_010308225.1:8245-11169 GCF_000700745.2 Antrostomus carolinensis
CACAGGCTCAGCATCAAAGCCTGAAATATGCTCTAAATTCTTTGATTGCTGGGCAGTTTGTACAAACTCAGCAGTCTCATTGCTCCATTAATAGTGAAGACAGGAATACTGAGCTCTGCCTTGGACTGAACCAGCTGTTTCTTTCCTCTGCCAGTACGAGGAGCCTACCATGATCTCAGTATACTGACCATGGCTAAATGGGATGAATATGGCCTTAGAGCTCTTATGAACTGCTTCTTTTCACAGTCTAGTTTTGCAGTGGTATAACTCCATCATGTCCTGACGTATACCTATTTAAGCAAGAATTCAGTCCATGGCCTCTGCTCAATGCTTATGTTCACTTATTTTCAGCATGGTGTATATAATGATTATTTTTCATTTCTCTTATTTGTTTAGCTGAACTTGTTGATAAAACCTAATGATAAATTACTTTTCTCATTAGCAACTTTCAGCAGCTGTTGTGTGTAAACTCCTAGTTAAGGCTGTGATTGACAACGACAAGGGTGAAAGTTGGGGAGTGATATGCCTGTAAAACACGTGCAATAAAAGTCTGCTCACAAATCCTGGAACTGATGAGTTTCTCTCCACTCCCACCCTCACAAAGAAAACTGTTGTCTCGTGGACCAAAAAGCAGCAGATACTTGATCTTGCACAACACTGTGGGTGGTAGATCTTTAAAGCAAACCAGGTTAGGGCCACCCATCAAAATATATTATCGGAAAAAATCCAGACTTAAAATTATTTTTTGACCCTTTTTGAGTAATAATAATAATTATCATTAATAAAAGGAAAGAGCTGCATTTTGTCAATCAAGTTTTGCAAGTGCCTAGAAAAATGCACATTTGCAAAACAAATTAATAATTTTTCAATTGCAACTCTCCTTGTACTGCAAAAAACCCCCAATGATTGAAAGAATTCCCTCACCACTTCTGCTTTCAAGGGTCTTTCTTTTCTTACCACTTAATCATAAAAAGGGCAGACTTCTAGATAGCTACTGCTAACAGTGCCAGCAACTAGCAAATTCCTTTACTTACAGAACTGATGTTAGCATGCATCAGTATCTCACACGTAAATATTTTAGTTTAACACTGACTGGTTCAATCTCTACATGGAATTCATTAGAGCTTCAGAATTTGTTCCAAATTATGCCAGCACATAACAGTTAATAGAAGTGTTTGTTCTGCCTGCATGTATGTAAATATAGTATGTAGACTGATCAGTCAGTCCTACATCAAACTAACACCTACAGCTCCCTAAAACCAGTTTTTAGAAACATTTCTTTCACCTTCAGGTTGAGGAAAGAACTTGCTTGATATTGCACCTTGTAAAACACAAGGGATTATAATTTGTTTGTTGTTAATCAACTCTGCTGATGTAAATCTCCTTTGTCAGTTTAAGTCACCTCAAGATCCAGCAGAAATGTTTTTAGAAATAGAAATAGGCCAGGTAGGTACCTGCCTTGGAAAAAAAATAAATAAACTCCAACACAGCTCCATCTACCTATTTTTGGAACCTATTTTTATAGATGTTATTATAATTTTTTATATATATTTTTATGACTTTTAATGTAATTCTCTAGAAAAAAGTTAATATCCTCTTCTTTTTAATAATTCTTTTTGTTATTTGTGTGCCATAATTTGGCATAGCTGCTTTTCTTGAAAGCAGATCTTTTATTATCCCTCTGTATAAAATAATTTTGGCTGAATTCCCTACTTGCTCATAGATTGCTATTTTTGATAGGTATTGAGTTACTTGTCAGTGGTGAAAAAAATACTAGCTGTAGCAATTCTTTCTGTCAGCAGCATGTCTTTAGAATCTGTTTATGGACTTAATAGAGCTTAATGTTCAATCAGTCTCATCTCAGTTGCTCCACACTGCATTGTCTCCAAGACAAAAATATATTTTACAGGACCTATATCAGTCACTGATTCAGATGGCACCTCACAAACACCTAACTCTGTATCAGCTACTGTTTACATTCTGCTTCATTCCCATTTATAAAATACATTTCTATATCAGTAAAGTTGAATTATCAAGTACCAATGGGTTCCCAGTGACAGAAATTACAGCATACTTGGAAGGCTTACTAAATAACGCATAAATCCCTCAAAGTTTTTTCACTTTTAACATTGATTCCTAAGGAAGTTAATCTGAATTTGCTTTGAAATAGAACATTTTCCATCATTTACAGAACTCTCCAGACTTTGGTATAGATACTAGCAGGCTCTGAAACTGCACTCAGGACCCATGCTGGTGTTAACCTGACATTTTAACCTTAGGAGAGAGTATGGACACTCATGTTAAATATGCACTGAGGCTGCACATGCAGACTTTCCAGTAAAAGGATCTTTTACTGGAACCACACAGATATTTTCAACTGCTGCAGATTTTTGTGTCAAATGTTTTAATTCTATTGAGTAACTGAAAACGTACACTTTTTCAGGGCCTGTGTTATAACTTTTGTGGCAGTACCTAGACTAAAGCTAAAGAAATTAATTTTGCAAGTGGAGCTATGTAGTAGAAGTCTTAAATACTTTTAGACAGATGGCATAGCTCATGGAAAGAGGCAATGGGAATATAGCCAGTTGTTGCTACATCACTAGTCCAGAAAAAATCCATAGCCAAAATGCATGAAAGTGAGGGTCTTTATAGAGTATTTGGTAACACACAGAATCATAGAATCATAGGGATTGGAAGGGACCTCAGGAGATTATCTAGTCCAACCCCCCTGCCAAAGCAGGTTCACCTACAGCAGGTTGCACAGGAAAGTGTCCAGGTGGGTTTTGAACACCTCCAGAGATGGAGACTCCACAACTTCTCTGGGCAGCCTGTCCCAGTGCTCTGTCACCCTTACAGTGAAGAAGTTTTTTTTTAAGCTTGTGTGGAACTTCTGGTGTTCCAGCTTTTACCCATTGCCCCTTGTC
>NW_010308226.1:0-13452 GCF_000700745.2 Antrostomus carolinensis
CCAATCCCTAACATTCTGTGATTCTGTGCTACGGAGCATAAAATTTGCCATGGTTCACAGAGATCCCTTGTGCAGCATAGGGCCTGGAGTCCTATTTCTGTCCCATTTTCTGGACAGATAAAAGCACTTTTCCAGTAGGTGGGAGGGGAGGAGATGAGAAAAGGGTCAAGTGAGGATTTTGACACCCCTGCTTTTTACATTCTTATTACAGGAAAGAAGCCTTTGATATTTTCTTTGGCTGAATTCCCTTATAACCCTCATTTGTAACAACACGTCATCTCAGATTACAATCCAGATATTTTTATGTCAAAAGCAAGGAGAGAGGAAGGGCTGGTAGTAGGAGAGGATATATCAACTTATATCCTGAAAAGGAGTATATAAACTGTAAGGATTTAGTTTATACTATGGAAAACAAGAGATTTAGATTTATCTGTGTAAGTTCTGGACATGCCCATGCTGTACTGTTTGCAACTGGGTAGCCAGACCACCAAAGACTTCAGTGACTGAGTTACCACATTTGTCAAAAGAGCTGGGTAAGTTACGGGTCTCCCTTGCTTGGAGCAGCTGTGCCAGGTACATGCAGCCTTGTGTGCCTGAGAAAGCGGGAGAGCCTGTCTTAGGACACAGGCTGTAAGCAATGCAAAGCGAGAATTATTTACCTTTGTTAAAAAAAATGCCTGTTGTAAGTCTCTGGTCCCAGTCAGTTTATGTCTGATAATATAAATGTTAATAAGAGTTTGTAACACTCCATTTTTTCCTCCCTTATGCATCTCAGTATTATATGTTCACTAAGTCCTGAGAAAATGATTACACTGATGAAAGCAGGAATAACACAAATTGTTCTGAGCATTGCAGACAGAAGGTAGTAATTTGGTGGGGGGAATATGAGCTATGAATTCTGTATTTATGAACTGTGTTTATGTACTCTGTGTTTATGAGCCACAGTTCATATATGAATTATGTATTCTGAATCCAGAATATGAACTCTACAAAGCTAGACCCAAATCTGTGTTTAGGAAGGCTGTTATAACATCTAGACAGTAAAGAAAATGAATGTGTAAGTGTTTCTGGTGCCAAACTTGAGGCAAATGCTGTTTTGTTGCTCCATCATCATCAGAGTTAGCAGTTTTTCCTGTACACAGGATGCAAGTCTTCCCATTTCTTTTCAGAGAAATGCGTAATTTTATGTTGATATTACGGAAGAAATAACAGGACACAGATGCCACATTCGTGGCACCTATGAGAATAGGAGAGCTGGTTGAAATACTGGGCTCTGCATATAGACAAAACCAACGTAAATGTTCAGGGATCCCCTGCTTCCTGAACTTTCCCACATTCATTGCAGCCTGTGCTGAACAGAAAGCTGGGCCACCCTCCTGTGGTGGGTCTGAAGTCCTGACATGCTGTGTAGGCAAAGACAAATGGAAGGCTGTGCTTTTACTACATGTATGGAGGGTCAGAGCAGACTTTGGTGATGGGGAGTGGGGGTGGGGGAGGGTTGGTGCATGGACAGAGTAATATCTGAGAGCAGGTGTATCATGGCAGTAGAGAATGAATGAACAGTGCCCTGCAGATTAAGCTTCAATTGAAAGAATTAATTAAGAACAGAACTACCCACTTTCCAAAAATTAAGAGGTAAAAAATATAATTGTGAACAGCATTGCATTTGCTTCCAAAATAAAGGGAGAATGAGAAATAGGAATCCTGTTGGAATACAAAATTAGTTGTGACCTTTACTTCCGGAAGCTGTTAATTGCAATAAACAGCAGCCTACATGCAATGTCTCCAGTCTGTGTAAGCACAGGCTTAAGAACAGAAGTACATTTCTTACAGAGGGGACATTGTAATTTTCTTTGGGCAAAATACAAAGTCCTGATAACCTACATACATATAGTCTCAGAATCTGTAGTACCTGTTAAAACTGAGGCAGAAGCACTGAGTAAAACCTGCGATGTGCTGGGGAGATTTTGTAAAAGGGAAGTATTTACATGTATGGTAACAACCAGATGGTACAACACTTCTGAAAAGAGAATGTGACTTTCCATTCTTTTTTCACTGTCTCTGGGTATTTTTCAGCAGTGCTGTAGAAGTGTTCTCTGTGGAATAGACAATGGGCAGCTTAAGACTACAGGACATTCCCATGGCATCTATATACCCCCATTGTATTTTTCCCTGCCTAAGGCTACTTAGAACCATAATCTGTCTTGGACCAAAAATGCTTTCAATGTGAAGATGGGTCTAACTGCTTGCTATATTAAAACCAGATAATTTCCAGCTATTTGAAACTCCCTGATAAGGCAGTCTGTTAAAATTTTGCCAAAGTTTTCTTCTTAAACTGCAGTAGCTTTAATATCTGCATAGGAAACTTTTTAAAAATGTTGTTGTATATCCAAGATTATAAAAATTCAGATACAAACTAACCCAGCTTTAAGACAATCAGGTGAAAACTAGGAGGGTATCTTCCTCCAGTGGATTATATTATGACCATGATAGGATAGTCTAAGGCAGCAAGTGGTCAGGAGGATAAAAATTGGGCTTTTGATTAGCCTCCTTTACTTCTGTTTCCATCTCTCATATTTTCTTTCTGGTTATCAGTTTCCTTTTCAGTGAGTTTTTCCTGACAGTCCAGCAGTTGTAGCTAGCAGTGCACTGTACAGGCAGTGAAAATTTTCATCTGCTGGGTCAGTCACAGAGAATAAATTGTTTGATATTACTGACAGATTAAGCCTGCTATCCCTGCAGCCAATGCTGTCTGCAAAAAGTATCCTTGAAGCTGGTCCTATTTTCTCCTAATGTAGTAGTTTGTGTTGTTGCATATGAAAAATGTTATGCATTGAACTTTGGGTCTCATGAGCTCATTTTTATGGTGGCTGCAAAGCTAGACACCTTGGATTTCTTGAGTTCTCCTATATGACTTCTGTAAGGATGTTGCAATATTAGGATATTTTTGCATTTTCATTTTGCATTTTCCTTTGTAATTTCTACCACTTCTTTACAAATATGTAATAGAATAGATTATTAAATGTCAAAAAAGAAGCGTTAAGCCCCCAAGAATTAAGTGAGCCATGGTTCAGCCCATTTTTATTTTTTTTAATGCTTGGCTTCTCGTCAGGTCTAGGAAAGAATCCTGAAGGCTAATGGTATGTCCAAAACTTCCATGACAGTTCAGAGGGCTTTGCAGAAACAAGTTCCTTCTGACTAAAATCCTTTATCTGAATTTCTTCTCCCCCTACTCCCACCTTTTAACAGCTGGTCTGAACTGGTTGTCCAGATCCTTGCCAAAAGAAGGAAGAGGTGGTGTCAACTCCAGAGGGCAACACATCCCATCGTCAAATCTGTATCTAAAATAGGTGATTTACTTGCCCCCTGGTGATTATAGAGGAAGTCTAGGACATTGTCTTAGAGGAGGACCTAACTTTTTGCCCTGCAGAGGTCATGTGGTGAGTCAGTCACATTGTGTAGGGGAGCAGTCCTACTACCTGGGTCTGTGCACCATCTCCATCAAGATAACATAGTCCTTCAAGGCTGAGCTGGAGAAGGAGCAGAGTATTTTTAGCTTTGTTTGGAAATAATTTCTGATAATCTAAATTATCAGAAATTGTGAAACTGAATGGAGATTGTGAAACTGAATGGAAAAATTAACACATACACTGGTTTAGCAAAGATCAAACAAGTGCATCTGTTTTTAGAAAGATGTACTGCCAGGGAAGTCGGGGAAGAGCTGAGGCTGGGCTTTGTCATGGAGCATAGGATTTTAAACTGTAGATTGAAAATGAAAACTGCTGAAAAGAATTAAAAACAGATGACTTAAAACATGTGAGCAGGGGCTTACATGTGGAAGCTGGAGGGCAGGAAGGAGGTAAATACACAGAAAGAGGGCAGAGGTAACAGTTTGCATTGCATCTAAAATGAGCTAAAAACTAAGGCAGTCTTAGGGCAAGGACCTGGGTGAGAAGATAGCATTTTGGTAGCAGGTACCTGTTAGATCAGTTGTATAATGAACTTCTTGGACTCCTCACCCCAGTGGATTGGTGAGCTGGACTGGTTGTTGGAGGCTACATCCACAGGATTGGCACTGGGAGAACATCCAGTTCCTTGCAGATGTGGAAAGGAGGATAAAAGTGCTATCTTCACTGAGAGCTTTCAGAGCTACAAAGCAAAAAAAAAAGCATGACATCTAATAAAGAACAGAAGCTTGCTTGTCATTTCAAGGTAGTGTCTGAGCTCCCAGCTAGGCTAGATCCCTGAAGGTGGACACTACACTTTTGATTCTTGGAATTTTACTTAGAAAGTTTGGAGAGTCCACATATCAGTCATGCAGAGGCAAGGAAGACAGCCTGCTCAAGAGGCAGAGACACTAGACATACTTTTGTGTTTTCCTGATCATCCCAAAAACTGAATAGTTGAGCATCCAGGAAGAGATAATTTCCTTCATATTCTGAAAGGATGAGGAGGACCAGCTGATTATAACAGAGCAAAAAGAGCTCTGGTTTTTTTTTTTTTTTAAACATGTGTGGGTAGATAATAGCTCACAGCCACATGAGCTGATCTGTGGGCCTTTTCTAAATATGTTCTGTCATGGAGGGTATAATTCCTTTGCACAATATAAGGTCCAAAGGAGCAAAACTGTAGCATAAAGTCTCTAAGTCACTGCAAATACAAAGATTTTACTCAAAGTGAGGTGGTCCAATGGACTATTAGGGACTTTCTTTCTCTGTGTTTCAATATTTATGTTTTCTTGTTTTATTGATATCAGCTGCTGAGCTAAAATCTGAAAAACCTTTTTGGAAAGAAGGAAAATAAGAGACAGACTGTATCTAACAGACTGTCTATCTTCTGTGAATGCTAATAAAAGTGCACCTCAAGATATTTCCCACAATTAAGTATTTGAATGAAACATTAAATTTGCTACCTCTGCTCAATCTCCTTTGAAGTCTGAGTCCTATTGATATTTTAAGAACATAATTTCCGGGTAAAAAGAAAAAAGAATGAGTTTTAAATAACTATTTTGCAGAAGGTAAATTGTGAACTTGTAAATATCTGTACCAAAAGTATGATGCTGAGTTGCATTAGCAAACCATATTCAAACAGCAGTGATAGATATTTCATTGTCAAAATGTAAGGATGAGTTGCATGAAATTCCACAGAGGATTGCTCTAGGTCTGGTAGTGTTCATTAAATTCATTAATGAGCTAGATGATGACACAAAGAGAATCATTATTAAATTTGCAGGTAATTTCAAGCAGCAAGAGACTGTAAGTACATTAGAAACCAGGATTAAAATTCAGTGATCTTGATAAATTGCAGATATGATCTGAAAAATGTGGGTAGCATTCAATATGAACAAGAGCTACATTTAGACAGGAATGAGGTACTGCAGGAACACAGGACAGCAAGGAACTGTTTTCACAGCAATTCTGTGGGAAAATAGTTAGCAGGCTTCCTAGACCACAAATTGAACAGTGGCGATAACGCTGGGCTAGTGCAGAAAAGGGGAATGTTGCCTTGGGCTGGCTGTGTGGGTGCAGAGTGCTCTGTTCAGCGCTGGTGAGGCATCAGCCAGAGTGATGTGCACACTTGTGGACACAAGAAAAATGTGGAGCAGCTGGAGATGGTCCAGAGAAGGGCCATCAGAAGAGTAAGACATTGAAAAAACAAGCTGTAAGGAAAGAAAATTGACGCTGTCTAATCTGATGCAGAAAAATGTGTAAAACTCTTTAAAAATGTTAAATTCTGCTCCAAAGAGAACAATGATAATCTGCTTTTGACATCCATGATGGAGGTCAAGAAATAATGGGCTCCAACTTTAACAAGAAAGATTCATCTTCAATATTAGGATGTAACTGTACAGATAGTGTTGATACACTAAACCTCAGACTAAACTTCATGGAGTGTCTATGGCACAGAATGATGTCTCCAGCACAGAATGATTTTAAGGACTTGTCAGGAGTAACTTAGGTATAGCTGAGCCTACCTTGAGCATTGGGACAGACTCAGTGATTTTCAGTCCCCCTCCGTGCTACAGTTTAATAATAAGGAGCAAGGAAAAAAAACCTACTGAGTAATTTGCATGTTTAGTTAAAATTAACTGTACTATTCTGAATATGCATCACTGCCATCAGCTTCTGGGAAATTTAGCCTTCAATCTCTAAGAATGTAAGCAGGAACAAGTTGAAAATTTCAGACTTTGTAACCTGTCAAAATTTGGGCAGATTTTTCACAGAATGGCATATCCTTGTCACCAAGGCCCATGTCCCTGGTACATTTTTAACAATAGCCTCAAAACATGGGAATATTCAGTTATAAGAATATATTTAACATGGGCAAAAGCCTTTTATCATCAAATCTCCTTTGAGCAAGTTAAACTGTTTTTGCTGAAACATTAAAACAGGATAGAAAATAAGAAGCCAGCCTTGTGCCAGCCCATAAAATGAAATGTTTCAGCCCAAGCAGTTGAAGAATGGCAGAACTTCAGCCATGCCTGTCATAGCTATTTACCTGCAAGTGGACTTGAGGACTCACTGTTTCATTATCATTTATAACGCTCTTTGAGATCCTGACATGAAGTGTATTAGATCTTTTAAAGACTTGTGGAGTTGTTAATGGTGATGCAGATCTGAAGCATTTTCTTGGATAATTAGAAAACAATGTAATTAAACCCATGTTTTTTAAAAATAGGCCTTATGCAGTATTTTGAATTATGCATCATGCTAAGTGTGTTGTTCTCACATTCTAGTTTAACAGAGCAGATGAGTTTGGAATGTGTTTTAATTGAACCAAGCTGTATCAATCTCTTTATTGTCACAGCTTAGCAGGCTGAGAATTGAAGTAAGGAGTGTGTTTCAAGGAGAGCTGCCGGTGGAGGAGTTCTGGCTGAAGAGGTAGAAGACAAGACCAGAACTGAGCCTTGAGATCCGTCTTGTATTTCTCACTGCTGAGATTTGCAAAACTGGCACCTGGATTCCTGGTGTTGTAGGCATGTGAAGGTTGACTGCAGTCCAGAGAGGCAAACCACCTTCTGTTTTTTTGCTCAGCAGAGAGAAAGATTCTTTCTGGCACAGCTCTGAGCATCTAAGGTCATGCTCCAGCTTTGAATCTCCAGCTGTCTCTACCATCCATCTCTAGTGAGAGGCTAGAAAAACTAGGTTTCCTAGGCTAATAACTAGTTTTTTGAGTCCTTCTGCCTCCCACCTCCCATTCATTTTCATGAGTGCTGCATAAGTGACTCCTGCTCTGCCAGATCTCCTCTGTGTGCAGTACTTTCTCAGCAGCAGACAAGCTGAAACAATAATTGAAAAGCAAGACATTACTAGTCACTTGAATTTGAAAGTGAGTTTTAGGGACTTTTCTTATTCAAATTGTAGAAATGTTTGACTGCTCAGGCTTTACTGCTGTTAATTAAAAAAAAAAAAAAAAGAAACAAAATAAACTGGATATTCACAAAAAGCAAATGTCAAATGTGAAACTTCCCTGCCTAAATCAGAAAATGCACTGTGATGTTTAGCTACATAAATTAGCCAAAGACAGAGAAATGGCACCATGAGATTTAGAGAAATCATCAACACCCTGCAAATTTTTTGTAACTATTAGAGAAAAGATTTTACATATAAAATTGTGTGTGTGTACCCAGAGTGAATATATATAGTTACATAAGCACAAAGACATGTGTTTCAATACTTGAACTGTGTTGGTGGGTATTATAAATCATCCAAGTACAGAAAAGAAACATGATTTATGGTGGTATTTGCAGTTTCCATATGTTAGATGCTTCTTCAAAAGCAGGAGATGATATTGTTTCTGCTGTGACAAATGCATAGCTTAATAAGACAGAGATAGATAGTGGTGAGAGAGGGATATAGCATATAAACAACATGATCAGGGCTATGAAAGGCACATACTGTTTCTTGCTAGTTTTAAGGTTTTCTAAAATACATTTCATACCTTCCTCTACACTTCAGACTCCTAATTCCCATCATGCAGCAGCTCCCTTCACAGCTTATGTAGTTAACAATCATAAAACCTATTTCAGACAGAAAAAAGTCCACAGGAAACTTTTGAAGTATTGAAATGAGCCAAGGGCATTGTGATTTATTCAGTGTAAATGCTCCTTGTGCACCCTTTCCAGTCCAGTGGGTACAGACTGACTGGGGAAAGCATTAATTTTAAGGAAATTCACCCATTTCTGCCACTTAAGGCAGTGAGCTTTCATAATACTTGGACACTCAGTGTAGCAGAAGCGGAGGCCCTACTTGGTCCAGGAAAACTTTACAAGTTCTGAACAGGTTGATGGAGACTGGGCAGAAGGCTGTTCCTGACTAAAAGATAGAAAAGAAAGATTGTTAGATATTAAGGAACTGATCTCCTGGTGAACTGAAAGAAGCGGTGGAGACATCTTAGCAGATTCCTACCTGTTAAAGACGGGAAAACATAAAATCCCCTCTAAAGACCCACCTTTAGTGCAGGAAAGAATGAGGCTGCTAGTCTCCTTACTCAGCCAGTGCTCTGATTTGTCCAGATGTGTGCTTTCCAAGGCAGGAGAGAAAAGGATGCCTCTGCTATGCTTGAACAAGAATCAGAATATTGAGGAAACTGAGTCCCTGTCTGACATGTTGTGTTGGCCCTTTAAGAGCCTAAGCTGCAGACAGCTTCGGCCTTGAGCAATTAAGTCCTGACTTTAAATGAAAAAATAGAATAGAATAAGATTCATGAGAAAGAATGCAAGAAACAAGATAAGAAATTTCTTATGTAACTAGTCAGAAGTAAAAAGAATGCCTCATGAACAGGTGGAATTATCCAATCAAGTATTGTAACCAGGCGTGTGAACAGTAGCTTATAGCCAATGAAGAGTTGTTTATGTGTGTGTGTGTGTGTGTGTTAGCAGCTTAAGAGTATATAAGTGATCATGTAACCAATAATAAAGGTCTCCAGTAGAATTCACATTGAATCGTGTGTGGAGTCCATGGGTGTATCCCTCTCGGCAACATTGTATTGCTCTTGGTTCATTTTAGGACTCCAGATAAGATAGTAGGAGGCAAAGCTTCTTACACAAACTTCTGTTTAATACTTCCAGCAAGCAAGGTCTTCTAAACTATCCCAAGTGTATTTGCAAAGACTGTAAATTTTGCTTTTCCATAGTGTTCTTTATTGATAAAAATGAACAGTGTCCTGGTTTTGCTAGGATAGAGTTAATTTTCTTTTTAGTAATTAAAATAGCTGTATTTTAGTTTCAGTGTTTCCATTCAGGCTTATTATGAGAAGAACTTTGATAACACTGGTGTTATTAGTTGCTGCTGGAGCTCAAGGCCACCGTGTTTGGCTGCTTCACAGCTGCATTAGGACTGGGAGGGAGAAGCGCAGTGAATAGCAAAACCCCAAACTGACATTTGGATGTGCCAATGAAATATTCCAGATCATATCACATCATGTCAGTATATTAACCAGGGCTGACCGGAAGACAGGGGTATTCTCTCAGGGATCACTCGGGCTCGCTTTTCTGGGGTTTCGGTTTCAGGACTGTCTTGGCTCCAGGATCGCTGGCTGGCACAGGCCAGGCATCAGTCAGCAGGCGGTGAGCACTGTGTATCACTCATTTGTATAGTTTGTTATCACTGTTGTTATCGTTATCATTTTCTTTTAATTAGTAAATAGTTTTTATCTCAACCCGTGAGTTTCCTTGACCTTCTTTCCAATTCTCTCCCCTACTCCCTGGGCGAGGGAGGGGGAGGGTGATAGAGCAGGCTGTGTTTGGCTACAAGCTGCAAGCAAAAAGGGTGAATCCACCCAAACCACCACACAGAGAGACCATTACTAATGCTGTTCTGAAATTTTTAGCTTTATACAAAAAAAAAAAAAAAAAAAAAAAAAAATCATTCTCAGTACTTTTGGTTTTGTGATTTCCCAAGATCTAAGGCACAAGTTCCTCCATGCTGGGAGTTCACCACTGAGAGTTTTTTTTTTCCTGATGGTATCAAGTCACTGAGAAGTTTGACAGGAATCATGCAAAATTTAAGAAGCATTAGAGCTGACACAAATTCCATGTTTGCAAAGACAGCTGAGATCCCTTTACACAAAGGGAGGAATTCGGTGAAGCTCCACATAGCCAGCGCACACTGGCTCTGAATGGTTCCTATTAAGTTCTCTATGCTCTTTTAGCTTGCATGATCCTTGTAGATGTACAAGTATACATTTGGCTTTATGCTATTTAACTCATGGCTCAGAAACTGACAGTATACATTATGTGCTCTTCAGCCTGACATATTCAGTTTCTGCAAAACATGTTACTGTGGATCAAAAGAAACCTCTTGTGGGCTGAGATCCCCATAGGAGAATTCTCCCTGTAGACAAAGCACTCACACTCATAGAAACCTGGCAGATGTGGCAGCATCTCCTACACCAGCTTTCCCTCCATAGAAGGGTGTGCAGGAAGGACTTGACACAGCAAGGCTCCTTGTACTTGACTCTCCAAAGATAAAATTTCCTGAGAGTCCCTGAGATGGAAGGAAGAGACATCTTTCTGCAGACCTAATGTGTTTTGGGGCTGCATGGCTGAAATAAAACATTTTTCTAATTGCTCACTTTTTATCCTGAATCTATATGGAACACAGCACACACAGTAGACTGATAGGAACTTTTAAAGAATACTTCCATAAAGACCAACCACAGAAAGGTACCATGAAACAGTAATTCAGAGTACCATATGTAATGCACAGCAAAAGAGAGTGCAAACATCACTTGACAAGATGCAGAATAACTTTTTCCTTCTGGTAGGTGAAGTAAGGAAAGCAAAATTAACAGCACTCTGCAACTTGCTCCCGCTGAATGCTAGCATGAGTCTATACTGCTTGTAAACTTCCAAATCTGCTAGTCAATCTAAACACTAATTCCATACAGTTAACTGAATGTTTACAAAACAAAGGTTCCTTCTGGAAAAAGGCTGAGGAATTCAAGACTGCTGCTACAGCCTAATACTCAAAATGTACCATGAAATAAGCTTTGAGCTGACATTAAAAAAAAAAAAAAAACAAAAAAAAACTCCAATAAAAGATGTGCTAACACCTCCTTAAAACTGCAAAGAAACTGTGCCATAGCGACTGTCTGAAACAAAATAGGAGAGAATTAATCCACCAGCTAAGATCTTTATTTAGTTTGCTTTAACAAAGTCTGTAAAGCCTATGGTTCTGTTGTTCTAATGATGTAGGCTAAGACACAGGAGATAAGAAAAGCCAAGACACTGAAAGCTGTTGTAAAACTAGGTCACTGTTAAATTAAACATTTTATGAAAAATAGAACCTACCTTAAACAACTCTGAAAACCTCTTTGCTTTTTTCATGAACTCAACCAGAGGCACACACTTCACTTTCTGCCTTCATGGGAAAAAGCACCAGTTTAGTGATGTCTCAGTACCCACCCCCAAGCCAGCAGCTCAATTTTCTTCTTGTAATTAACAACTACTCAATATTTATGAAGTAAGTGCCACAGGATAACACTTAGTCATCAGATCAACAACACTGTTGGTTTGCAAACTGAAAGTCATGCATTTGCCCTACCTCAGAGCACTACAACCACCTCAGCCATACTGGCTTCTGCTTTTCAGAGTTTTCTTCAAGCACCAGGCAAGGAGGATGCTCCTGGAAGAAATTTAGCTATATCTACTCCCCCCTTTTTCAGACAATGACAAGGGAACATGCTGTGCTCTGACTCCCTTCGTCATGTTAAGAAGCTCTTGAAATACCCTGGAGACTCTCACTGCTGAGCCATGAGTAAGAGTGTTAGAACAGACCCCGTGAGCACCTCTAACTCTAATGTTATAGCCACTATATGCCATGGTTGAAAGTTTGGCTTTCAGAGCTAATAAAATGACTGCTTTATGGCCGTGAGGATGATACAACTTTAGGAGAGTATTACTAGGTGTGGGGGAAGTTTTCTACTGCTGCAATCTACAGTAAAAGATAGGATAACTTTATAAAAGGTGTGTTTTGGTTATTGAAATCAGACTCTATAATAAAGTAAAGCTGACCAAATATTTACAGTGTAAATATTAGTTGAAAGGAAAATCTAGCTCAGCTGTTTTTGGTTTTAATGATGTATCATAACTGCCAGGTGATGTTCTACACCTAGTGTTGACCATGGTGGTCTTTTCTAGCTTTAAGATCTTATAAAGTACTGTGGAGAGGAGACAACAAAACCCTGTCCTCCTGGCTGTACAACGTGGAGCAGTCCTTTGCCATTCATTCTCCCTGAGCATAACAAAACATTTCAGATGGAAGGTCTATTTTCTGCAAACATTTCTGTATGAATTTAATTCTACATCAGCTAGAGATGTCCTACTGATCTAAATAGAACTATTCCTGCAGCTCTAATCACACTCGTCAAACCACTGGACTCTTCCACTGGGAAAGAGGTTAAACTAAGAAATGATCCTTGTGATGAACCAAGTCTGACTATACTGTTTTCAGCATAAGGATCTATACAAATAAAAACCTAGCTTGGTTTCTTTTGATTTTAATTATGTATCATTTATTTGAGTAGTTAATGGATGAAATTAAAAAGTATTGCTATGCCCTTTTTCTTTAGAGCAGTTATTACTTCAAGGGACCAAAGAATAACTGCTACCTGAGAGAACCCACTAGACAAAAAATAATTTAATTGTAGTATAAAATATGGAAATAAGACATGAAATATTAGCCAAAACTGAAATACCATTTAAACTATTTTTATTTATCATTTGCCTTTCCTTTTATTTGTACTTCTCAGTTACAATTTCTTCTGTTGAGGACAATTTTGAAAAGCACACTGGTCACTTTTGCTTTAAGGCCATTTTTCCTTCTCAGCATTTGTATGCTATCATAGTACAGTAATACTTGGTCTAGAAACACTGCCAGGAAACATAATGTCTTTGAATTGCAATTTTAGGACACAGGTGAAATGTTTTCTACCAATCCCGTGTTTTGAAAATGACATTTCTATAGAACTCACATTTTAGTTTGAGTTAACCTGATACATTTAAGCACTTAAACCTGTTAACTACTGCACGAATACTCCTTTGAGTCAGCTGGGAGAATAAAGACCGTGTAGAACAGAGGTGAAAAAGCTTTTCCTGAATAGAGCTGATAATCATGCGATACAACGCACAAATACAAGTGCAAGATAGAAATCAGGCCTGTCCTTGGCTCCTTGCCTTCCTTCAGTGCTGTGCACAGTCTCCCAGAAGCAGCCGAGGTGGCGGGCTGGAGTGGGAGGGTGTGAAGTTTTCCCGTGTCGCCGACGAAGAGCGATAGGCTCAAAAACGGGGGGAAAGCGGCTTCCCCCGCTGCTGGGTGTGGGAAGCCTTGTCCGGGCTGCCTGCAGTAGGCGCTGCAGCGGCGGGGCCGGAGCTGTCACCCCCCCCGCCTGCCCCCCCGGCGGCGGGGTTGACGGAGGGTCGGGCAGCGGCTCCGAGGCGGTCGGCCGGGG
>NW_010308227.1:0-616 GCF_000700745.2 Antrostomus carolinensis
TTCCCAAGAACAGCCTGAAAAATTGTTTCCTCAACACTAGAACATAAAAAACATTTCCCCCCCCAGGTTTTCCAGCATTTCCTTACCATCTACAAAATCCCCGTGTCTTAGCACCTGTACAAAATCCAGGCCATGAGAAATAATTTTTGTACTTAGCATTGATTATCCAAATACCTCTGGAAGGTATTTGTCCTTCACCGGCTGGGAAGGACAATGGCATAGGGGACAAACATCACGCAGAGGTGACATTAATACCTGGGCTGGGCAGCCACAGGGCCAAGCACAGTGCACCAAGCCCTGGATATTAAAAGCATCTCTGTTTAGTTGCATTAGTTTTGAATACAGACACTGAAATCTGCTGTTTCTTCTTCCTGTAGGAACAGATTACATGGAAAACATCTTGCCCCCACGTCGAGTATCCTGGTTTTGGTAGGATTTTTTTTTATTAGTAGCTAGAATAGCTGTGTTTTGGTTTCAGTATGTTTGCAAGTGCACAGACTGGGAGTCGGGGCGTAATAATTAGCAAAACCCCAAATTGGCATTTGGATATGCCAAGGAGATATTCCCTAACATATCACATCATGATCAGTATATTAACCAGGGCTGACTGGAAAGC
>NW_010308228.1:0-1840 GCF_000700745.2 Antrostomus carolinensis
TATATATATATATATATATATATAAATGAATTCCAGGTGCACAGTTCAGCTACACTTTGTCTATAAGAGTTTGCTTCTGCTCTCTCCTCCAAGGGAGGAGATCCTCCTATCTCCTCCTCTGTCACATTGTCCAAACACATACCACAGTACCCTGATTTGTGATTTATATTTTATTTTCATTCTTGTCACAAGCAATAAAATCCCTAGATTAAAACAATCAGAATTAATCAGACATCACAAAGAATTCAGCAGAAAAGATGAGCAAGATGGCTTAGGTTGAGTTTAGTCCTGAAATCCAACTCGAGATTTGTCCCAGCCCATTGAGATGTGACTTTCCAGGTGATGTGTGCCCCATCATACCAGAAGCAATAATGCAGCAGCCCTGCTGTCCCAGGGCACCTCGCACTGTGGGTTGGAAGAGTGGACAGTAAGGGAGCAGACCAAGTCCTTGGAGAGATGAGAGCAGGAAGAGGGAGCAAACCAGAGAGCAAATAATATGACCCAAATTATTAACTCTGAGATGCTAACACCTAGGTAGCCCAGGCTCTCACTAAGGACTCTAAATGAAAGTGTTTCTCTGGTTTCATCTAGTGCCCTCATTTTATCTCAGCCCCTCTAAAGGAAGAGATGGGACTCTCCAAACCCAAACAGTATAAGCTGAAACTAGTACCTAGCACTAGAAACTAGATACAGCTTGGAAGTTCTTCTGGAAGAGTGAAAACCATTTATGAGCACTGTCACTCAGCTGGCAGACAGCCCCAGCCCTGCAGAGAGTCCCAGGACATGGACATGACCAGTCCTTCACAGCACGGCCAGGTGTTAAACACTTCATGTCCTGCCTGCAGGGCAATCCAGCAAAGACTACCTGACAAAGTCCAGAAAACAGAGGGCAGAGACTAAAGTCCCTGGAGGCCTAGGGAACTCCAGATATAGTCCTAGATGCAGAGAACGTGCTGAATCAGAGATACACAGGGCTCCTCTGGGACAGAGAGAGGTGGCTGGGTTGCAGAGGAAACATCACAAGGCTGCTAGGTCTGTACTGGGCTGAGGAAGGAGCTCACACCTACCTCAGATGCAGAAGACATTATAATCAGCCAGAGCCTGCTCCTCTGCAACAGGAGAGGAGAGACCTATGTTATCCTTGCACAGAGCTAAGTGCAAATAGCCAGCCAGAGCCCCTGGTTCCACACTCACCTGGACGGTAGTAGTCATAGACCCTGACATGGCCTGGCTTCAGGTTGGTCACCCCAACCTCCCGCTCCAGATGTAGGACATATGTCTCAGACTTATGGCTCAGCTGGGGAAGAAGAGCAAATGACAATTCACTTGCGAGCCGTTCTTTTTATTCCTCACCTAAATTCGATCCTACTGATAGGCAATAACAACTCCGTGGAGTCAAAGGCAGGACTTCAAGATGAGTCTTGAATACCCTGTTCTGCTAGTCCAGCCCTGGATTCCTCACATAACTCTGCTGCTGTCCTCCACTAGTAGCACACACAAACCTTGTCCAAGTAGATGGCAACACCTCCTTGTGTTTTCTCAGTTCTTCTCACTGGGTGCCAATGCTGCAGCTAGGACAGGAGAGCAGAAGCAAAAATTTAGTTGGGTCTTTTGAAAAGCAAATGTGAGACATCCCAACAAGGTTTATCTGAGTGGGCAGGTTCTCATTCACTCACTTCCAAACTTATTTTTGGGCTCTTAGCCCTTCAGATTGATCTCCCTGCAGGGTCACTCAGCTCCTGCAAAACCCAAGGACAGGAGCCTAGGCTACTTAGCTGTCAAGCAGATGTTGCTGCCATTCAGCAAGATCTGAACAGGCTGGAGAGCTGGGCAGAGAGGA
>NW_010308229.1:0-2825 GCF_000700745.2 Antrostomus carolinensis
ACTAATTAAAATAAAATAATAATGATAACAGAATGTACAATAGAGTGATGCACAGTGCAATTGCTCACCACCCGCCGACTGATGCCCAGCCTGTGCCAGTCAGTGATCCCAGAGCAGAGACAGTCCTGAAACTGAAACCCTGGAAGAGCAAGCTTGAGAAATCCCTGAGAGAATACCCCTGATTTCCAGTCAGCCTTGATTAATACACTGAACATAACTTGATATGATATGGAATATCTCATTGGCACATCCAAATGCCAGTTTTGGGTTTTGCTATTCTCTCTCCCAGTACCAGTCTAATGCAGCTGTGAACCAGCCAAACACGATGGCCTTGAGCTCCAGCAGCAACTAATAACATTAGTACTTTTATCAACATTCCTCTCATAACAAGTTCTACACTGAAACTAAAACACAGCTGTTCTAACTACTAAGAAAAAAAATAACACCATCCTAGCAAAACCAGAACCATCTGCCAGCCCAAACTGCCTTGCTCGGTTCTGCTCGTTGCCACTCCCTAAGGGCCACCTTTTTATGTGTGGGCAGGGGTCACTGTCACTGCCTCCTGATCTCTCTCCTTCAGAACCCACTCCCACCAGCTTGCTACAGGTCATTGCTTTGCTGCAGAACGTGCCTGCAATGGATTCGAGCTCCTGCAAAGACTTCCTGTTAAGGGTGGTTGTGTCACTTTTAAATACCCGCCGCTGCTCCAGGCCCCGCCCCCCACTGTGCCAGGCACTGTCACAAGAGTTGCCAGGAACAGAGGGATATTGGGCACTTCTGGGTTTCCAGGCAACAGTTCACTCAAAAGTAGTTCAAACAAATTAAATTAAAGAACGGATTATAATGAAGAACTTAACCCTAGACTTCAAGTTAAAATCCAGGAAGACATAGCATGCAATTCTCTTTTAGGTCTGCTGGTTTCTGGTGCTACATTCTGGGAATTTTGTATTATAATGGGAGTCATAGAGTAAATGCCAGTAATACTCAAAATTACATTGGAGTTGTAGACTCTAAGTAACTAAGTAGCTGAGTACGTAATTCTTGCCTCAGATGCATATAGTCTGTAAAAGTGCTTCATGTTTATTGTTACAAATATAATTATTTTAGAATTAATTTTGTTTAATTTACTTTTTATAGTTAACAAACTCATTAGGTGCTTGTTATTTAAAAATCAGGTACTAAAAAGAAACTCATTATACAATCAATTAGGAGCTAATTGACTTAAGTCCAAAGCTCACTGTATTCTGTGTAATTTAGAGAAAGTCCAATAAAAAAGCTTGTTACAGGAGTGAAATACTGTACCTTTTAAGTCACTGACAAAACTTATTTTGGTCTTTGTAAGGAAGCATTTGTATATATTTAGAATATTGTGTGAAGTCCACATCAAGAATATTTTCTAGTTTAATAGTTTCCATGTCTTTCTAGCTGCTTCTTTAAGAAACCTGACAGATACTGTGTAGTTGTATTCATGATGCTACCTACAGCCACCTCATGTTAACTGAGATTTTAGAAATATCCTTTCAGTCATTGGAATTTGAAAACCACACCAGAGAAAGAAACATGATCTGTCCCATTTTCACCTTGTCTTTTAACATTTTGATTATGCTGAAGAAAATGAAGAATGTCTGCAAGATACACAAGTGAAACACAAGACACCCAGGTCAGACATTTAATTCAGTATCCTTTGAAGACCACAGGTCCCTCACTACAAGCAGCCATGGTCTAAGGCCCCAAAACCAGGAAGTTTATATCTATTACAAAGAAGGAGTAGCCAGGTCATGGGCTATTGAGTCTTGTTTCTTCAGGCTTAGTTTTGCACACCTATCAAAGCTCGATGTTGTTATAATCATGATGGGAAAGATGGAGATCAGTGCAGGGCTAGGGATAACATCTGGAGGTGCTGATAAGATGTCAGGCACAGATGTTCCTTGAGTGAAATCAATACAGTTGTTCAAAGGGTTAATAATTTTTTTTTTTACCTTGTTGTCGTAGTGGAATTCCAACTAACAGCACAGCCATATGAGTGTAGATATTTAGGGTGAAATTTTGATCCACCTGAAGGCAGTAGTGAACACCCCAAAAATTAATCAGGTATTCAGTCCTACTGTTGGCTATTTTTCTTTACTATGATGTGATTTGTTCTAAGGCAAATGCTATCATAGGAAACCTTAGTAAAATTGTTAAACATAAATAATGTTTTCAATAGAATCATAAAATTATTTGTGTTGGAAGGGACCTTAAAGATCATCTGGTCCCACCCCCCCTGCCATGGCAGTTACACCTTCCACTAGATCAGGTTGCTCAAAGCCTCATCCAACCTGGCCTTGAAAACTTCCAGGGAGGGGGCATCTACAACTTCTCTGGGCAATCTGTTTGTCTCACCACCATCATAGTAAAGTACCATCTTCCAGTTTAAATCCATTACCCCTTTTTCTGTCACTACCTGCCTTTGTAAAAAGTCCCTCCCCAGCTTTCTTGTAGGCCCCCTTCAGGTACTGGAAGGTCGCTATAAGATCTCCCCGGAGCCTTCTCTTTTCCAGGCTGAACATCCCCAACTCTCTCAGCCTGTCCTCATAGGAGAGGTGCTCCAGCCCTCAGATCATCCTCGTGGCCTCCTCTGGACTTGTTCTAACTGGTCCATGTCTTTCTTGTGTTGAGGGCTCCAGAACTGGACACAGTACTCCAGGTGGAGCCTTACAAGAGTGGAGTAGAGGGGCAGAATCCCCACCCTCAACCCGCTGGCCACACTTCTCTTGATGCAGCCCAGAATATGGTTGACCTTCTGGGTTGCAAACACACATTTCCAGATCATGTTCAGCTTCTCA
>NW_010308230.1:0-1972 GCF_000700745.2 Antrostomus carolinensis
ACGGCTGCCTGCTGTGGCACGGTGCTGGCCTAACCGACCCCTTTGGTACGCAGCTGAGCCCGTGTCCGGACCATTTCTGGGTCCAAGCCCTGTGTTTGTAGGATTACTTGCTTCCTTGGGATCCCCATCCTACCACGGCACCTCCCCTGTGCTCCCTGCGAGATGATGATTGCAAGGACCAGCCGGGAGCTGAAGCCCCCAGCACTGATGTGCTGGCACTTGGGCGTCCAGCCACTGGCTTTGTTCACGCAGACACTAGGGCACTGTATTTCCTCAGCAGGCAGAACTGATTCACAGGCTCCAGCCTGGAAATAAAACAAGGATATATTCTTCTCAAGTGTGACCTTGCTAAAACCCTTTCATTGCCTCCTGTGTGGCTCCAGGATTCCCTGGCCCCGGGCAGGCACGCTGCTCTGCTCCTCCCAGCCTTGCTGTGGGCAGCGCTGAATTGATGGAGTTTCTTGCATGTTTTCTGTAGCCTGGTCTCCACTCCAACCTGCAGCAGCAGTGGCAATGTCCGTCAGTCCATCTGTACCAGTACAGGGACTTGCCTAGCCCAGGGCTGCCCCTCGCCCTGCACACGTGGCAGACAGGGACTGGAGTCTATCACAGAATCCCAGAATTGCCTGGATTGGAAAAGCCCTTTAAGCTCATCAAGTCCAACCATGAACCCAACACTGACCAGTCCCCGACTAACCCATGTCCCTCAGCACTGTGTCTACACGACTCTTCAATCCCTCCAGGGATGGGGACTCCACCACTGCCCTGGGCAACCCCTTCCAATGCCTCACAACCCTTGCAGCAAAGAAATTCTTCCTCACATCCCATCTCAACTGCCCTGGCCACAACTGGAGCCCATTTCCTCTTGTCCTGTCCCTTGGGCCTTGGTTGAACAGACCCACCCCCACCTCTCTCCACCCTCCTCCAAGGGACTTGCACAGAGCCATAAGGTCTCCCCTCAGCCTCCTTTTCTCCAGGCTCAACAACCCCAGTTCCCTCAGCTGCTCCAACCAGCCTGGGGCTGCAGTGGTCCTCTCAGAAACAAGACTTAAAATGTTTTGAAAATGCAACTTGGTCACCAAGCCCTGGAACTGCCCATCAGCCAGCACTGGGGACAATGCTGGAAACAAGACTGAAGGTAAAATGTCCATTTTTCTCTTTGCATGAGTTTTAATGCATGTCATTGTTATGCCAAAATTGCTGAAGAATATTTCTGGGCTGCAGAGCCCCTGGTAGGAGCAGTGTGCGTGACAGCCAAGCTGGGATGCCCAAGCTGTGGGTGCCTGAGGGGACAGGTCACACGCTGCTTCTTCCACTCTGAAACAGCAGAGCATTTTGCTCCTGCTGTCAATCCGTGTGCTCACTCCAACCTGCTGCTTCCCGCTTCACAGGCCTTCTGTGGCCAGGACAGCTGGTGCTTTGCAGCCTGACATGATTTCTCAGCAGGCTTTGGGAGAAGCCTGTATAAGGAGGAGGACCTGAACCCTCAAATTCCAGCACCCTTGGACTTTAACCCCACTTCTTCAAGGGGCAAACAATCAGGAATGCAAAACTCTCCAGCAGAAGACGGGGCTGCCAAGTGGCCTGTGAGATAACGTGCCAGTGGCTCGCTTCCAAAATCGTGGGGACACCAGATGAAGTTATTAAGGTACCACCAGAGCCGCAGTGACCTCCTACATCTCAAACACTGCTGTGGGATCAACCTTGGTTTAGCTCAGCCCTCAGAAGAGGGTAGACCTCTAGGATGATTCCTTGCAGCCTGACAAGAGGCAGCTTTGCACACAGGGACACTTGGTGTGGTTCAGTTCATGTGGAGCAACCTGCTTGGCTGTCCCTAGTCCTTGGACTACACAAATATAAGAGGTATTGTCGTGGTTTAACCCATCCTGTGGGTAAACACCACTTGCTTGCTCACTCTTCCCCATCCTGGGGTATGGGGGGGAGAATTGGAGGGTAAGGAGACTCGTAGGTT
>NW_010308231.1:0-7588 GCF_000700745.2 Antrostomus carolinensis
ATATTATTGCGGCTAATATTTAAATTCCTTCTCTGACTGTTTAGCTATTTATTTTTTCTTATCATTACCTCTATTATGGATTCTTATAGCAAAAAAAAAGTTAGAAGAAAATTATTATTTTTCTTGACCTCACATGGGCCTGGCAAAACACAAGTATTTAATCAAGATTTCCTTACAGAACAACAGAGAAACCTGAGACATATTCCCCCCCCACCACCTTTCATAGACTATATTTGAAGTATTATGAAAAAAAATCTGTTATTTGATATACTTTGTTTTAGGAGCATGTTGAAATAACCTTGCAATCCAAACAAAGAGCAATGATACCTGATAAGACTTTTGTAGAACCAGTACTGGTTATTAAGTATTAAGATGATTTTATAGCAGTTTCTTTTCTCCCAAGGCTGCACTGGAAGTACAAAGACATTCAAGTTTTCATCCTGCAAGCTACTTCTATAAACACCACTTAAACAATTTTTAAAAAGCTCATAATGGCAGGAAAAAGCATGCACGTAATGATGTAGCTTCCACCTACTATTACATGATCTTAGGCTAGGTGATATAAAATGTATGTTGAAGTCAACAAAAATATTCAATATAAGTTTACTTTTAACTTATAAATTAGAATAAGGTATGAGGTAACTAATATGAATTGTTTTTGATTACAAACCAAAATCTGAACCAAAATGCATTTTATAGAGGTGAAATTTTAGGAAAATACTGAGTTTTCATAATCGTTAGAAATTAGTATGAAAAAATAGTGTTATCTAGTTGTGCAAATCAGCAACAAAGCTGTTAGTTTAGTAATACTCTGGCATGTGTCTTAATTGATTTACTCACTTCATTGTGGAAGTCTTTTTATGTTAATATTCATGTATTTTATCTTGAGGTAAATGTAATTATAAATTCTGACACAAGTATTATTTGCATAGCAATTGGTCACAAAGTAATTCATTAATATTCAATGAAGTATTAATTTGTGCAGAGCCCAGAGTGACTGTAAACTTCATTTTGCCTTTAGATGGAAATTTGTTGCAGTGCAAATATAACTGTATGCAATTGTATTAATCAGTCCCAAAGTGTATTTGAGGTTGAAAAATAAAATGCTCTTTTTTTTTGACCTACAGTGGCACAATATGAAAGCGTTATTGTGATAGAAGATGGATTTTCTAATATTCTTAACATCCTGCTCTACTAATATAGTCAGAAACAACTGGGTTATTTTATGAAGACATTACTACCTTTAATATTTGTTACTTAAGTTATGAATTCAGAAGGATTTCCCCTTTTGTTTTCTGTTAGAAATTTGAAAAAAGAAAGAGGGAGAAAGGCATAAAGAAGTTATTTTGAGAGAAATATTTGCAGAGCAACATTTGCTCACTCTGATTTTTTGTGGTCTTTATTGGACTGTGAATATAAAAAAGTATTTATTTTAGAATAATAGATAGAATAATTCTTTTGTATGCATGTATACAGCTGAAAATTAATGGAGTTACATGTCGGCACCTGGGAACATCTACTTATATTAGGCTTAAATTAATGCACTTTATAAGTAGAGGTAGGCAAGTGAATCCCTGAGCATTGTGATAATATGAGTTTCTTAACTTTTCATAGGTAGGAGTTCAATGGGAAATATACAATGTGAAGGAACAGTAAGCTATCATAAATCAAACATGGTACTCAAAAGGGTTCTTCTTCTAACAAGCTACTAATGAGCTGTATCATATGATTATAAAATATTAAAAAATAATGCTGAACATGCTGCATATTGAAGGTGCATAGAACTTTGCCACTGCACCTAGTATTGACCTTTCTCTCAGACCTTATAATCTTTTTGTGCAGTATTGTTTCTGGATTGTCAGGAGAAAATGGAAAATTGAGAACAAAAGGTACATGCACTGCAGAAATGCCCGTATCACCAAAAACAATTTAGGAGATCAGCAAGTAGTGATACCTGCAGTTCTCAGCAGTTCTTCCTGGAAGATTACTACCTGCTGAGAAGAAGAAAAGCTTGTATCACTGTAGGAGGACATCATGGAAGTAGGTCAAATGCCCACAGGTGACTGACCAATATGAATATGTTAATATGGGTCTTGCTCATACATGTTCTTTCTGTTTGTTAAGAGTCTGTTTGGTTTTTTTTTTCTTTTTTTTTCTTTTTTTTTTTTTTTCTTCTTTTTTAAGTGTCTTAATAGTGGGTTCCTTACAGCTTGGCAGCCATCTGTCATTTAGCAGAATGCTTTTGATACCAGACTACTTGCAGTATGTTGATCCCTGCTTGTTATTCAATCCAAGTGCTCTATTACCTGACCCTTAGTAGTAAAAACTGCATACAGTATTTTCACATGAAAGGATAACCTAAAGAAGTCTTGTTTGAAAATTGTATTTTATGTTACAGCAGTTAAGTGGATTGGCGGAGTTAACAAACTAGGATTATTGGTTTTGAAACCATAAAGAAATGTAGTGATAGGTTCAAACTTTATTTTTGTTATGCAAAGGTATCTTGAAAAGGTAATTTCATTCACTGAACTGTTACAAAATGTAGTTCCTTAGTAGCTTGTATAAATTTCAGCACTCTGGTTACGATTAACAGGAGCTCATTTAGAGAGAACTGATCAAAAGAATATAGGATTTTTTGATAGAATGAACAATGGAAGCAGTGACGGAGTTTACGTATGCTCAGGTATTTAACAGCCATGAATTTTTGGTTTCATGTGAAAAGACAAATCAGCAAAATAATTACAGTACTAATACAGATAAAAATCATGTTTTCAGAGCCCAAGTATACAGATTACATTAAGCTTTCACTGTTATCTGTCTTCCAGCTTTTTGATTTTGTATTCAAGATGGTAGAAATGCAGTTCTGAGCCATTATTTTGAACGCTCTGAAGTTTATAGGGTTTTTTTAAATCTAAAATCTCATGTTCATTTAACACATAGGAAAGCTTTGATCTTGTCTGATCATATCTCACCACCAGCTGTTTAGGGGATGTCTTGTAGAGATATAGCACCCAGATCTCTTTTTTCTATCAACAAATGAGATTCCATTTAACAACAGTTAGACTATGCCCATTTATTTTGGTAGCCTATTTGCCCCACAGGATTTATCAGAGGAACTTCAGTTTTGCATTTTCTTTATCACTCAAGCTAGAAAATCCTCTTTTCTCCTGATTTGAGTTGGATTTCACCTGCAGAAGACAACTGCTTTTTACATCTGACCTTTCAATTCTGTTCTGGTATGTCCAGTCGAAAAGAAGTAGCTCTCATAACAGTATTCTTTAATTCAAACCTGTCTCATTGTATATAACTCCTCCCACCCCCTTGAAAACAAACAAACCATTGGGGGGAAAAAAAAAAAAAAAAGAAAAAAAAAAGAATAAGATAAAACAAGAGGAACTGTGTGAAGTGGAACTCCAGAAGTTGTATCACATTAACACTATGTTATCTGCATATCATGAAGATCATCTCTTTAATCTTTTCCAGTGCCATTTGCTTACCTGTAAATTAATTGCATAATATTTTTAAACAAGTCTATACCTTTGTCCTCTTTTCGTTTTCACAGCCAAAGAGTGTGGCTGGTGAACAGTAGGTTTCCCCAGTTTACTTTCCAAATGAGAGGCAAGTTTGACTAGGCAAAGCTGCCAACAGCTAAAGCAGACTGGGGGCACAGTCTAACTGACTGTTGCTAATTGAAGGGAGAAGACAAATGGCTACATGTAATATTTTCCCAGTAATGAGAGCACTGTGCTGACACTGCTGTGTTGCTCTGTGAGAGGCTAAAATGTTTTACATGGATGGCAAGGCAGTGCCACTCTCAACCCCCTCCACCCACACAGCCTAAATGTCATAATGTGGTGAACAAGCTGACTTGGCTGAGGAATTTCATACTGCTTCTTTTCCAATTCAAAATGGGAAGAAAATTGGGCCTAGTGGAAAAACACTGTCCAGCTAAAACTCAGTGCCAGGAGCACTGCTTAACCAACATCTAATGATAACAAAAAAAATGTCCTCATGCAAACCACATGATGCCACGTTAACATAATTTCTTAAATTTCTTTTGAAGGTGTGATACTTTGATGACATTATTTCACCAATAAATAACAAACATATCAAATTTAGTGTGAAGAGGAAGAGAGGAAGAACCCACCCCAATGGGTTCAGTGTACAAGGGAAAGACTGGACAATATTCATCATTTCCCAGCAGATAAATGAACAGGTTTAATTCAGGAAGCTGAAACAAATCATTGTGAGATAATGGGGGGGGGAAGAGCAGAATTATCTGTTTAGACTCTCCAAAAGGTGCTGTTTAATAGCTCCAGTCTATGTTCAGATTTATATATAAAATATTTTTTCTCAGTTGTACAGTTTACTCTGGCTTAGAAATTCATTTTGTCAACATAAGCATGCTTACCGTTGCTTTCAGACTCTAACTGGCTTGGCAGACAGGCAGCTCAGCGATGGAGAAATGTGGGACAGCAGCTGCATCTGTCTGCCTGCTTTATAAAAGGAAAGGAGGAGACTTCATCTGAAACTTTATAGCTGCTCAGGGCAGTCTCACTGATCATTGTCCACCCTTACACATGTCCTATTCTAGGAAAATAATGAAGAAGATAATAAGGTGTGAATGGTGTATTATGATGCATGAGCTAGAAAAAAAGAGGATGTTGTGTTATTCCAGGTAATTTGGACAGGGTTATGCATTTACATATCTATCAGGAAGATATTCAGCGAGCAGAAAATTTACCTTTGTAATCTGTTCTTATTGTGTTCCTTTAGACCTGAAGACGTTAAGCTTTTAACAACCAAAGCATTACCATTAGAAAGCCCTTGCTGGAATTTTGACATAAAAATGTATTTGTAATGTTCATTTGGCCCTCCCTGGTTTTAGAACTGATAATGTGCTACTTTCAGGCCAAGGACAAGTCATAGGTGGCACAAACACTTCTTAATTAATACCTTAGCATCAGAGAAAGTATAAAACAGTGTTTATATTCCAAAGAATCATTGAGGTCATATTGTTTCTGGAACAATATTGATACCAGATCACACAACAGTACTTGCTTGATATTACCTCTTCCATTTGGTCTTACTGCGAGACTTGAACCTGTTTCATATTTTAAAATTATTTAGGTCTTCAATTGAGGCAAATATTGGAACATGCTTTAAATGCTATTCTAAGGAAAACCTTTTTCTCCCTGCTACTCCAACTTAAAGGCCACTGACTTACGCATTTTCTCACAGTAACATTGCAGTGTCACCCGTACATCAAAATCCATATGTCTTCTCACTTTGGTCCTGTATGTCTGTAAAAAATTCTTTGTTGCTCAAGTACATAAAAAGCATATAATCTGGTCCATGGTACTATTTATTTATATAATTATTTATTTTAATGAGAAGCAAGGATTAATAAATCATACTTTCTGAGGGAAAAAAAAATACAAACTTCTTTAAAGTAAGCCCCTTTTTGTCCACTAATAGATAAATTAAGCCTGTACTTTCTTACTGTATGTATTTATTATTAATCCATTTGCCTAATTATCTGATTAGTAACTTTATCATTGAAATGTAATTTAGGATTAGTGATGATGTTACTCTTATCTCTTGAGATTAGAAGCAAGGTGCCTGCGGTGTAGGTTTGAACATGGTGCAAGGGCTGGTATTTGCATGCATGGAGTTTTCTCTGTGTACAACATGCAGACATTTCTTGGAAAATTATTTACTATAAAACTTTAGAGAAGTGGTATAATGCTACTGACAAAAAAATTTTGCATGAGGGATAGTTACTGAATTCATGTGGGACCAGGTATTCACAAAGTTAAGGTTAAAAGACACATGGAATGAGCAGGAAATGGTGGGATACCCATAGCTGTTTTTCAGTGTAGATCTAAACCTTAAGCCCTGAAGACTGTTAGAGCCTCTGGAGGGGCTGGATGATAGTGGTGACTGTTATCCTAAAAAACAGATGGTAAAGTGAGTGACACCTATACATGTGCAGGCTGTGTTACTTCACTGACAAGATGCTAAGCCCTTCTGGCACTAAAGTAAAAAAGACAGGTGTTTTTGACACAAAAAAGTAGTATTGAAACTATGCCTCAAGCCATGTGGAGAGTCAGAGCCAATTTTTTCAAGTAAAAGTAACTAAAAATCTAAATTGGGGTATACAAGTGAAAGCACGACAGCTTCAGACCTTTCCCATCGATAAAATTTTGACAAGTTCTATTGCCTGTCTCATGCCTGTAGAATTAGCCGATCGCCTTTCAAATAAAACTTTAATTTTCAAGGCTTGAATAGATGGTAGCTTTTCTCTGGAAATCTTGTGGAGCTCATTTCCAAGTGAATGAAATGGTATGCAGTATTTTTGGGTTTCTGTGATAACACCCTTTAACTTTAGTGGTAGAATTCTTCAATTACTTTTATGTCTGCCCTTGAATATAGTGTGAAGTTAACCAAGTGTTCACATACCACATATTATAATTGTAATTAACAATGTCAGGTTTAGAGATTCATGTGGCCAACAAGGAAACCACAATGGTTTAAAAACCAATGTAATGAATATACTTACTTTAAAATCTATTACGACTTCAACAGATTACTTTGTTTAAAAATGTATTAAAGCTAATAACATTTAATCTACTTGCTTGAATGTAGTAGTATTTTTCAAAAACCAATGAAAATAAAGCTTCAATAATCGAGCACTACCAGATAGTAAAATCTCTAGTGCAATTCTTTCTCAGAGAAATTAGGTTCCTATCTTTTTTTCTGCTTTCAAATTTAAAACTCCTATTTATGTTTATGGACACAAGGAAGCTGTTAAGCAATGAAAACTGTGTCAGGTAGTCACCAAAATAAAATCCAGTGAAACCCACTTAAAAAAAAAAAAGGGAGGGGGGGAAGCATGAAAAAAGAGGGAAATGTGCTTTCTATTTGTTTGTCATGAAGTGAAATGAATTACCTCCACTAGTTAAAAACTTTCTTTGCATTTGTATGACAAGGCTTTTATATATCCAGTAGTCTGCTTCTCATTTCCAACCAGTACAATGTCCATTAGAGTATGCTAAAATAATCAGTGCCAGAATACTCTGTTCTACTTCCCTCTTGTCTGTTTCCTTCATTTAGTCAGCATAGTAGTCTTTTTGGCAAATAGTCTCCTTGCACAATTAGATTTGTTTCAGCTGCATAATTTATTATCCCAGTGCTGGTGAAAACCATGTGTCCAGCCACTATGTGTTACTGATAGCAGGGGCACTTTAGCAATATACTGTATTATGCTAAGAGAATTAAACTAAATCTTGATTAGAGGGTATAGCTATTTCAGTGGCAAGGGCAGAACAACACATGCAATGAATGATATGATGGTGACTATTTGCATATTACAATAAATCATAAGACTTTTTTTTTTAATTGTTTCTCATGTTCTCATCCAGTGTCAACATGATAGAAAAGAGACATTTAACACGGAAAACATTTGAGTCCAAAAGAAGATAGTGTTAGAGAAAGCATAGTGTTAGAGAAAGTTTAGGGATTACTAAACTAGGAGGGGGAAATCCATGCATGACCACCTTCTTCTTCTTCTTCTTCTTCTTCTTCT
>NW_010308232.1:0-803 GCF_000700745.2 Antrostomus carolinensis
TATAAAATGTTATATAAGGCACAGTGATGATTTTATTCCAGCATAAATGTCATTCCCACGTGGTAATTTCATTTGGACTAGTAGAGAAGTGACTTTTTTTTAGGTGTTTGCACCTAATATTAATGTTAAAATTTAGAATATTTCATGGAAGGATAATGACAGAGCCAATTAACCGGCAGAGCAGGATTTCCTCGTTTCCATTGGAAATACTGCATCCCTCCTACTCCTGCCATACAGCTAGCTAACATTTTAGAAGAAATTCAAGACTTTAAATTGAAAAGGGATATAAATATGCAGGTGAAAAGTGAAGAAACATGCACGCTTCCCCTTAATTGTTTACGGATGAGCGTTGTCAGATAAATGCCACTCGGTATCTGAGGTCAGCACAGGTTTGAACAGAGCTCCGCATTCCTCAGCTCCTTCCCCAATCTCAGGCAGGCAAAGAGAGGAAAACAAATAGCAGATGTGGGAATTGGGGAAAGGAAACGGTCATTTTTCCAGCGTGGGTCACGGAGAATAGATTAGTAAGTGCAGGAGGGTTTAAAGCTGCTGGCACAAGCTAGAGGAGCTGGCCTTTGCCCAGGACAAACAGTGCCAAATTCGTGAGAGCCGGGAGCTCTGCGCACGCGGCCGGTCGCCCGCTGCCAAGTCCACGTGGTTGGGAAAATGCCCTTGGCTCGTCTCTGCCTGATTCCAGCGTCTCCTGATTGCACCTTGGAGCTGCTGTAGGTCCAGGTGAAGGTCTCCCACTGAGGATGGGGGGATCCTAACAAAGGCAACCTCACAATCCCGGCAGACCCCCA
>NW_010308233.1:0-253 GCF_000700745.2 Antrostomus carolinensis
GCACGGGGCGAGCTGGGCTGGGAACACGGGGGGTGGCACAGCTTGCCCAGTCCAGCCATTTTGGGGTGGGGATCTTGCAAAAGGAGGCCATGCTATGCCATCCCGTCCCATGCTGTGTCCTGCCATGACACACTGCATCATGCCAAGCCATGCCATGCCATGCTGTGCCATCTCTTGCCATGCCATGCCATACCATGCCATGTTACGTGCCATGCATGCAGTGGTATGTCATGTGCCATGTTATACCATAGTG
>NW_010308233.1:270-647 GCF_000700745.2 Antrostomus carolinensis
TTTATACCATAGTGTGCTGTACCATACTGGGCATTGACATGTCATGTCATGTTGTGAGATGCCATGCCATGCCATACCATCCTGTGCCATGCCATACCATGCACTACAATGCCATGCTCTACCACCATGCCATGCTGTGCCATTCCATGCCATGCCATATCATGCCATGTTATGCCGTGACGTGCCATGCCATGTCGTGCTGTGCCATGCCTAGCAGGGTGGCCGCGGAGAACCAGACAACCCGCAGCCAGGCAGCACTCCGGCAGCAGTATGAGGAGCAGCAGCGGGAGTCGGAGCATGTCTACGAGCTGCTGGAGAACAAGATCCAGCTCCTGCAGGAGGTGAGCTGGGGAGCAGTGGGGACTGGGGTCGGGGCC
>NW_010308234.1:0-18694 GCF_000700745.2 Antrostomus carolinensis
TCATCCTGCTGCCCACCAGGACTCCCAGATATCCCCTATACTGCTCTCTAACAGATCATTTCCCATCCTATACTGGAACCTGAGATTGTTCCTGCAGCTTTGGGTAGATGAGCAGTGTACCTACCCATCTGAGTGGCTTCCTTCAGGAAGGACTCTCCTGTTGCTTCCTACCATCATCTTTCATACTTGAGGTTCTTTTTTGTGTATTAAAAGTCACATGAACTAGATTTGTGCCCTTGAAACTTTTCTGGCATTAGAAAATATACCAGCATAGAACAGAAGCTATTTGCTGTACTAATTTTCAAGCTTTTTCTCAGATGTTTGGGGTTTTTTTTACCCCACCCACTCAAAAGTACTTGCGATGCTCTCATTAATTTTGGAATAACCTTATGAAAATTCTGTGAAATGCAGAGCATGTCCCATATCAGATGAACTCTGTTGGTATATTTAAATGCAACATGACACATGGGTTTGTTTTTTTTTTTTCCTCTTTCTGTAGCCTTTCTAAATTAGATTTATAAGGGATTTTAAAAAAGACTGTCAGTATCAATGTTAGACCTTTTTATCTCAGGCTCATGGCTGCATGGCAGTGCTGCTTCAGTTCTACACAGTGTCATCAGAGTTTGCCAGCAGTAGTGACGTGTCAATGCCGTTGTGCAAGGTGTTGTGAAGGTTCATTTAGAAGTTAGTTTACATGCCAAATCACTGGTGTTCAATAAGGATGAACCTGCTTCAGGAAAAGCTACTGGAGTGATGAGAGGGAATATGAAATCTGCATCACAGGGGATCGAAAGCCCCGTGGCTTGTTTTGACCTAGGGATGTGAAGTCTAGGACCTGATTACTTAAATCCATGGTTTGGAAAGGGATGGGAGATGCACGTGAGAATGCACAAAAAATATCCAGGCTAGAAGACAGTGGTGACATGAGAATAAAGAGGTAAGGAAATTTAGGATGAAAATTAGGCTTCTGACAGTCAAAACAAAGACCTTCTCCCAGCAGAGCAAAGGGGAGAGTAACAGTTTTAAGATAGTCTATGTTTAATTCATAAAAAGGGCTGTGTGGTGTGGCTGCCCGCACTAGAAGCCTGTGTTGGAATGTCCCATTCCCATTGTGTCTTTTGCTAGATCATAGAATCATAGAATGGTTAGGATTGGAAGGGACCTTAAAGCTCATCCAGTTCCAACCCCCCTGCCATCAGCAGGGACACCTTCCACTAGACCAGGTTGCTCAAAGCCTCATCCAGCCTGGCCTTCAACACTTCCAGGGAGGGGGCGATAACTGCTTGGTGCAGTTCTAGGGCATGAATATTGCTGCCTGCCTGTCATTCAGCCTTTTTTTTCTCCTCTGAGGAGACAGTTGTGGAAGGTAGAGCTTTTTGAAGCAAATGTGCTGTAGATGGTACATGAGCAAATAGCTGAACTGGGGCCAAGTGACTCTGTATACGTGGATTGTGCCGGCCCAGGAGCGAGCAGCTTCCAGTGTCACAGCAGACTGGGATGGCGCGGAGCCTATACAGACACCAGTGGAGCCAGCAGAATGTCTCCTATTGACTCCAGCAGACTGCAAATGAAGCCTTTCGTTGTTATGATTCACAGTAACTAAGGAAACCTAAATTCACAGTAGAAGAGTCTGCAGCTTTCCTTTTGAGGCCTGAAAAAGACTGTGACACTTTGATTTTTGAAGTGGAAAGCCCTCTCGCCATCTTTTTGTCAGGTGTATGCTGGGTTCTGATGTGAGACTTGGTGAGATGGGCTATTTTTTTTGCCTTGCCAAGAATGCAACAGACTGTCCCCACGTGGTGTCTCTGATGCTAAATTTGGAATGTTAATATTCAAGGTGTTCCCCACCCCTTAAAGTAATGGACATCCACCTTTTGGGGAGTTCTTGTGAGGTGCAGATCTTACACAGGCACTATTTCTTCTCATCAGGAAACTGAGGGAGTTCAGAGGTTTGGCCAAATGTATTTTTGTTATGCTTATTTGTTCAACATGTGGTTGTTTTCTGAGGCAGTTTTTGTTTTTCCAAAGTAACCAATGTATATGTACACAATGATATAGATCTTAACAAAGAATCCTTGAAATAAAAAGCCTAACAGCTTTTTTGTTTGTTTGTTTTACAGTCACCTCTTAGCCATGACCTCATCCTTAACCTGACTCAGGATGGAATCAAACTGCTGTTTGATGCTTTCAATCAGAGACTTAAGGTAATAAAATACCCTTCCTGCAAACAAAACAATGCAAACCAAAACCCTGGGATATACTGACACTTAACAGAGCGTAAGGATGTATATAAAATTGCTGAATAACAACCCAGATTAGTAGTTGTTGGAAGTACTTATTTCTCTGGTAGTAACCTGTTACACCATGGTACGCTTGTATTTTTCTTTGTCAAGATCTCTTTTATATTAACTATAGAAATACACATTTTGAAGAAGAATTTTCAGTTCAATTTGAGTTCAGATGGAAAAACTTAGCACTTTTTTGCCAGATTCTAGTTTGTAATTATCTTATGGTATTTTCTGTTAATGAAGTAATTGTGTAATAATGAGATTTCTATTTTTGTCAAGATTTAGAATTTAATCATTCAGATTGCATATGTGAATTTACAATTTTTAAGATAATATCTTGAAAAATTCTCTTTGTCAGTGTAAGCTACACCTGCTGTACAAAACCTTTCCAAAATATATTTAATTCTTAAGGAGACTGAACTCAAAACTGACATAATCACTTCAAGTGCATGGCTTGCTTACTGACAGTTTTTGGAATGTCTTTGAAGTGCTGTAACTAGTGTGTGCCATGTCTCTTCATCTCCACTTTTTGAGGGTCTCACTTTGTCATTTCCATACCTATTGTTCTAAGAAATATGGAAGAGCTTTTCTTCTCATCCTTCTCTACAGTATGTTTTAAAATTGGTTTTAAAGAAAAAAATAGAAAAAACTTTTCTGGTATGTGGTTTTCAGTTTGTTTAAAAAATAAATAAATCCTTTCTGGTGTGTTGTGGTTCAGTGGTCTAGTGATACCTTTTATTTGTTTTAACTATGAAGAGTAAAGCTGTGTAAATGCAAACAATGCTGTGAGAACTTATACTTGTAAAAGTATTCAGAAAAGCTTTATGGAAGAAATTCTATGGGATCAGATCAGAAGTGAGCAATAGGACTTGTTAAGGAATAGTATAGATGGAGAATAAGTAATGCTTGTTTTTTAAGATGGTGTGACTGTATTTTCAGTGCTGCTCAGCAGTAGCAAAACTGGAAAAATCAGGATGCTTTTTTCTTTGTGTGTTGTTTTTTAATAAATGCTTGCTATTAGATTTGGTTGTGAAAAAGAGATTGAAACACAGGCTGCTAAAATAGAAAGTTTTGACAGGCCCAAAGCAGCTGGTGCAGGAAGAAAACCATAGCAATATTCCTAAAAAGTTTCCTCCCTTTTTCCAGGGAGGTGAGGTGGCTTGTGCACAGTCTCTACTCACTTTCAGTAGCCAAAGCACTGCAGGAGATGTTAGTATTTATATTATAAATATTAGTTTTTGTTATTTTTATATTATAAATATTAGTTTTTGTGCTGACATGAGAGTAGATCTGGTACCAGGTTCTGGAAACATTACAGTGAATTTTAGCAACAAGGTCTTTCACACACAGTCCCTCTGAGGTGAGGAAAGAGATTTCACAGCATTGCTCTGTTATTGCTGGTCACCTGAGCATTTTAATGAGTTTTACTCTGTAGTAATTGTCAAAAATAGTGAGTGTGCCAAAACAGAAGGTTTTAATCATTTAAACCAGCTGCCTTCTGGCTGCGTAGTAAACTCATCACTGAAGAGTTCTTGGTCTTCTCAGTTGTTTGTTCTTCTGCACTACGGAAGAATCACATGAATCCTGTTTTCAGTGTAGCTTCTGTAATTTAAAACATTTTTAAAAATAAATCATAGAATCATAGGATGGTTAGGATTGGAAGGGACCTTAAAGCTCATCCAGTTCCAACCCCCCTGCCATCAGCAGGGACACCTTCCACTAGACCAGGTTGCTCAAAGCCTCATCCAACCTGGCCTTCAACACTTCCAGGGAGGGGGCTTCTACAACTTCCTTGGGCAACCTGTTCCTGTGTCTGACCACCCTCACAGTGAGCAACTTCTTCCTAATATCTAATCTAAACCTCCCTCTTTAAGCTTAAACCCATTTCCCCTTGTTCTGTCATTAACTTATGAAAAGTCCTTCCCCAGCTTTCTTGTAGCCCCTTCAGGTACTGGGAGGCTGCTATAAGATCTCCCCGGAGCCTTCTCTTCTCCAGGCTGAACAGCCCCAACTCTCTCAGCCTGTCCTCATAGGAGGGGTGCTCCAGCCCTAAATCCTTTTCTAGGGCCGTGGTCTGTTGCAATATTTCTTCAGTATACGTGTTTTTCATGACTTCTGTGAGACCTTTTGACTACCTTTAAATTTTGCTGACTTGTACTTGTTTCTTCCTCTGCTGTCAGTAAAAAGAAATGTTGGCACAAGTAGATGTGTCTGAACTGTGGGACAAGGGATGATGGCAGATGGGTGCCTGCTGGCTGCTCTCAGGGGGTTTCTCTCACGAGGGACCTGGTTTGTGCTGTTCCTCCTGCGTTGTTCCTTCTTGTTACACTCATCCTTTTGTCTTCCACCACTGCAGCGTGTTTCAGCAGAACTTCAGGAGAGCACCTGATGCTCTCTGGTAGTTGCTGCAAAACTAGATCTGTGTGTGGGGTGGTTTTCTCTATTTTCAGAAACATTTTCTAGGGGGTAAAGGTGATGTGCAAGATCATTTTAAAAAAAAAAAGTAAAATCATTCCTAATTAGTAGCCTTTGTTTTTAATGAGCTGTACAGTAAAGGAAACCTGGACAGGTCAAACTACATTTGAATTAAAATACTGGATAACCAGGTTTTTCCAAGAAGCATAATTCAAAGTACACTTATTAAGAAGAAAAATTAGTTTGCTTTTCTTTATGTTGATTCTGCCAGAATGTTCATTTGTTACTTGCTTTGTGCTGTACTTGTTGCTTATATCCTGAAATGTGTGGGCTTCCTGAGCAAACAAAGTGCTTCAGAGAACTCTTCCAGCTTTTTATGAGTCAACAGCCTATCATTACATGTTGATTTTTTTTTTTTTTTTTTTTTTTTTATATAGTGGTTTAAGCATTGGAAGTTGTTTTATTTAGGATTATTTGCTGGGCATCTCCCAAAACCAAGACTTCCTTCTTAGCTGGTGATATTTTTAGGTTTTAAGGCCACATTTGGTAGCAAGCTCCTTGGGGAATTCTCCTTTATTCTCTAGCTGAACAGTAAGTCCTTTCTAAATCTGCCACTGATTTGTGGACGATTATATACAGCGATAAAGTGCTTTACCTTTTCTTTTCAGCAGTTATGATGTGCTCTATGTATTTTCCTTTTCCTGCTAAAAAAGCTGACACAGAAACACATATGTAGGGTGGAAAAAGCTTGTGTTTGACTGTGGTTACTCGCCAAAAATAATCTGCTTAAAGCCCAGCCTCGCCTCAAGATCCAGTAACAGTCACATAAAATCATATGAAATCAATCTCAGATACATTTTTGCAGTAACAAAGGATCCATAACTCATATTATCTGCAGAGAACACACTGTTGCTGAGGCAGTTTTCAGAGTTTCATCTCTGTCCCTGTGACTTATCCTAGCAGAGTGCTGTTAAGGAGGGGAGCGAGCAGCACTAGCTAGCCTGGCCTTTTGACAAGGTTTTGCCTCTGGAATGATTCACAAATGTGTGAAGTATGGTCACGTTTCTGTTTGCTGTGTTTCAGGTGATTGAAGTTTATGACTTGACTAAGGTGAAGTTAAAATATTGGTAAGTGATTTAAGACATCCCATGATTTCTTCTTGATTACAGTGACTGTTTTCTCTCCTTTTTTTTTTTAATCTTGACTTCATTTTTCCAATCCTTTTTAAAAAACAAAACAAACTCCAAAAAACCCAAATCCCAACAACAACTAAATAACTGTCAAAAAAGAATGGAGATAGTTATCCTTTCTTGAACATAGCACTTGGTTAAATTACTAGTGTGGGAGATTTCTTCCAATTTAAATGTGGCATTGCTATTAGTAAACATCTGTAGCATCCATATCCAGTATTTTTAAGGCGGATTCATTTTGTTTTCTTTTTCAGTGGTGTCCATTTTAACTCTCAGGCAATTGCTCCAACCATAGAACAAATTGATCAGTCATTTGGAGCAACACATCCAGGAGGTAAGCCGAAGTATTTCTGAGAATCAGAAACACACCTAGATTGGCAGACTTCTTTCTAGGAAGTTTTTCCTCTATGTCTGCCTAGAGAAACGTGTAGACACTTCTGTTGTCAAATGATCTGAAGCTGTGTCCCAGAATGGTCATGTTCTTATAGCTGGGATATAATGTAAAACATACTGTAGGTTCAGTTGTGACTTTCTTCAAGTGAAATAGCGAGGCAGAGAGTCATAGGCATGGAGTGGTGTGTTCAGATATCATTAATGATCCGTTTTGAACTGCCAGTACCAGGAAATTGTGCCCTGCTGCTTTGATGCTTTTGTTTCTAGACATTTTTATGCATGGTCAGCTCTGGAGTGTCCTTAGGGATTAAGCATACTATGAACATATAGACATTGGAGCTGATCTCTGTGCGGAGTCAGCGAGAACTGTTGTGCTCAGAGCATGGAGCCTGAGCAGTGGTTATACCCCTGCTAGGGCTGGATCAAATCTGAGCCTGTGTATAACTGGCTTGCATCTCCCTGTGCCTCCTTCCTGTTACTGGGAGCACTGGGGAGGTGTGAAGCCAGCCTGTGTGCAGTGTGACCAGGACAAGTTTAGTTAACTGGCTGAACCCACTCTGGCACACCTACATGGCTGTTCACCACCTCTGTAGCAGACAAAATACTACTTTTAAGCTCCTTGTTCACATATGAAAGTGGACAATTTATTTCAGGGGTTTGTTAGGTGATGGAAACAAGCCAGTGGTGAAACTTTGAAGAGGATATTTGTAATTAAACTGCTCAGGAACTGCTCAAGAAATGGAGCCACAAGCTGGCGTAACAAGAGAGAAGATTAAAGGGTATATATCTTGCCTCCATATAGGCAAGGCACCCTTTTTAGAGCATCATTTTCTATTTTTTAGCTTAACTCAGTCCATTTGCAGTAGTCAGGCTGATCCCAAATAGGCTCAAGTTCTTTGTGATTGATGGTGATGCTTATCTAGTCTTTGTCCCTGTTCTCCGCAGACAGTCTCTTGCACACTACAGAACAGGATTTATTAACTGTGGAGGGTCATGTGGCTAAAGTAATATCATTGCATAAAAGCCTGCTCTAGTAGATGAGTATCAGATTGAGATCAATCAAGCTTGGAGGATTTCTAGCCATAATACTTCAAGGACCACAATCTGCTTTTTTTTAAACTTTAGTCACGATCTTAGCATTTCCTCTAGGCAGAAACTCCGAGATCTATAGTTAGATCTGTTATGGAAATAGTACATACAAGAGCTTATGGAGAATTTAGGAAGAGTGAAAGGGGTTCCATATCCTTGAGCTTATAATTTTACTTGTTCTGTGACAATGGTTTATTTGCAAATGTTTATAGAGGTGAGGTGCTTGCAAAATTGTGATATTATGAAGCATAAAAATACATTCCCAACTGTAAGCATTGCTTGTGATAGCAATAGCATGTTTTATTACTGCATAAAATCGTACACAAGCACTTAAAAACATAGCTTGGCATCACGTGTCCTCATGCTGAATTTGCCAGATCTTGTGTGCCTGTCATATTCAATTAAGAAAACTCGAACGCTTGCATCATCATCTGATGATAGTTTCTCATAACAGCTTTTCATCCAGTGACATGTAGATATGGAAATGTATTTATTAAAATCTTGGACTCTGTTACCATTTCACTGGTGCATTTGCTTATTCAGTTTCCTCACTGGAAATTCAGTATCTTCTATTAACCACCTACCTCACAGAAATAAATGCTCTATATTAAGCTGCCTGTCATACACAGTTTGAACTGTATTGTGCAGTGCAAGCTTTTGATAACTCCTTTTTTATTTTCTGAAACAGAAAAGACAAAAAACCAGAGTAGTTTTCAGTATGTGAGAGGGTTGCTAACAGCGTTTTCACGTTCCACAAAAATTTGAGCTGAGGTGGGGAGAGAAAGGTGGGAAGAGAGACCTTCCTCTTAATGTGAAAAACATACCAAATGCCAGTTTTCATGAATGAAACTGTGACACAACCACTCCTTTTCTTCTCTGTTCCTTTTCTTCTCCTCCAAAACCCCAATGCAAGCCCTTTCAGTTTAAGATCATTTTGCTTTTTATCTCTGTGCATCACCTCCACTACCATTTCAAACAAAATGTCATCTTTCACTTAAAACCAAGGTGGTTGCAGAACTTTCCTGCAACAAGATGGAGTTATAGTTTCAAAACATGTTTCAAAAGGTTAGCGGTGGTTTTGTGTTGAAACCAACCTTCACTGAGCAGTTCTGGTTTTGCCAAATCAGTGGTTTTAAAAAAAGAAGAGTCATCAGGAAAATTGCAACCAGCTTCGTTACTTTTTTGGCTAATGTTAGTTTGAAACTTCATAGTATCTTTGTCATGGGGCTGATTGAAATATGACCACTTTGGAGGTCAGTAGCTTCATCCAAGCCAAGATTTTATCCCACATTTCCATGATTCTCTGACCTGACCTCCTGCTGGGAAGTGTTTGCTCTTGCCAGTGGTTCTGTTGAAATCACATCCTGCTCTGAGTCTGTCTGGATGTGGCTGTTTGCCGAAGTGCCATTCAGCATGGATGAGGACTGTGGGATCGAACTGAAGTCAGAAGGTAGAAGCAAAACAATCTTCCCTCCTGTACAGTGGCCTTGCAAGGACTGGGGGATCCTGTCTTCTAGCTCTGTAACTCTCCGAGACTTCAGACGTTGCCCAGGCTCCTCTGAGGTGTCAGAAAAGTCTTGTGCTTGATTCCAGGAGGACTTGCCTTTTGGATCTGCCTCTTGTTTTTATCAGGACTGTGTCCATTCTGTAGCCTTGCTGGTGTTGGTGACTTTGTCCCATCCTGCTCTACAGAGACATTTCCCAGCTGGTCATACTCAGCTGCTTTCCTGGAAGGCAAACTCTCTCCCTTTCCCTCACCCAGAATGCAGCAGCAAAGAAGTAGACTTTTTGCTTCTGTCAGCAATTCTGAACAGAATTTTTCTGCAGGGTACCTGTGTAGTAAATTAGTTTTAAAAAATAGTAATTTAAAAAAAAGGCTTACCTTGTTCAGTCACATGGTTGTTACACGTGGTCTTGAGGGAGACATGAGAGAACTTCAGGATAAAAACATTCCTTGCCCTTTAAGCCTAAGCATCAACAAACATTGCAGGGATGGGGACTGATGTGATTTGTATAATCAGATATCACACTTGGCATGACTAGGGGAAAAACACTTCTCCAGCTGGCTGTGGGCTTTGGAAAAGATGCATCATAATTTATCACATGAGAGAGATTTGTGTAATTTTCCTGCAGATCAAAACATTTCCCTCTCCCTACATGTTTTCCTTTGAGTGACAAGCAGGGAAAATGCTCTTAACCAGCAAATTCTCCAGAAAAGGCAAATGGTGACTTTTGAAAGCTTAATGCTTATTGCTCAACTATTATTTTTCTATCCTGGGCAGTCTGGCATTGTCCAGATATCTTGTGACATGTCTCTCAAGTTGAACATTTGAAAGACACTTTGGAGGGGGAGGGGAAATATATTTATATGCATTTTCTCTCTACACTATGTCTTCTTAAATATAAAATTGAGAGAAGAATAATATGGAACCAATTTCCTTTGGTAAAGTGGAAGAAAGTGGCTTCTCTTGTTGGAGTGTTTCTTTATTGTTTTTTACCTTTGTTGTTTTCAAACTGTTTTGCAAATGAACCAGATTCTGTGTGTTAGAAGAACACTCTGTTCCCCCCACAGTGGCTACTGGACACAGGTTGACGTTTGGTAGCATCAATCCCAAAACTCTTCCCAAGCTCCCAGTCTCCTGGGATTGTTTTTAAGCTTTCCACAGCCTCAGAAAACAGTATGTCTCATTAGAGTAAGCACTGGGATGATTTTTATTGCTGTTTGTAGTTGATGATGTGCAATTTAGGGTGATAAATCGGGACATCTTTTGAGGTGATGACGGCTGGAAGTCTGCATGTGTTCTGATTTATTACTGCTCTCTGCAAGAGCTGACCCATCGGCTGGTGTTTCTGGTGATACTGGTTTTAATGATGGTTGGAAATGGTCAAGGACCTGTGTGTCTGAAACATTTCCTTCTTGTGCCATATTACTTAGAAACACAGGTAGCTGAACTGGGATGTGCAAGTGGGAGCTCTTCTCAGGGAGGAGAGGTGGAAGTGGCAGGGAGGTGAGCTCCTGCTTGGGAATGTGTTTCCCAGTGGTGTGAAATACAGAATTTATCAGCATTCTGGGCACATCTGTCTGAAAGACTTCCTGGTTAATATTATAAAAGTGTTTTGCACAATCAACAGAATTGTTTTGTATTAGTAGTAGCTGTTTAAACTACTACTAATACAAAACTAATACTAGTTTAAACTAGTTTAGGGATATTAAGATATAATTGATCGTGTCGTATTGTATCATTAGGGATATGTTCGTGCCTACAGTCTTACATAGGCAACTTTTGCTTTAATGAATCTAAGATTTCTCTTATTCCTGTGTTTTGACAGCAACAAATTAAAAGCAAAACTGTTACTGTCCTGTGTAATTGTGTTCCTCCTGTGTCTTGAGCTGTAGCAAATTCATTGAGAGAATGAAAGTGCTGTTAGAACTCATCGGGAGAATTCTTAGTTTATTTTGGTAACTCTTTTTGTTTTTGCTTTCTTTTCCCTTTTAGTGTATAATTCAGCTGAGCAACTCTTTCACCTCAATTTCAGAGGACTGTCGTTTTCCTTTCAGTTAGACTCCTGGACTGAAACTCCGAAGTACGAGGTCAGCAATCATTCTTAGTTAATGGATAGTCTTTTTTGCCTCTATAGCACTTGCAAAATAGCACCTACAGAATGTCTCGCCTGCAAGCAAAAGAAACCAGTAATTTGGAAGGAATTTAACTCTTCAGTTGTCCTCTTATTCATGCTATGTACTCATTTCAAAGTTTAAAATTTGCTTCCTTTTAGCAGAAGGCATATGCTTAGAGGTTTTGCTTGCATCATGAACTGGGAGTAGCAATTCTGTTGTTAAAAGGAGTCTTCTAAAAATATGAGTGCTCTCTATGTGAATACATAAATATTAAGCAATCTACTGGAAGGCTGTTCTTTTATCAGATATTTTTTGAATCTCATCAAAGTGATTATGTAACTAAACTAGGGTAGAGTTCATAAAATACATTTTCATCTCAAGTGTCCTTCAGTGTGAGTGCTTTTAGAAAGCCAAATGAATGAGCTTTACTTGTAATGCCTGTTTCCATATTTACCAAATGTTTGCATTGGTTACTGAATAATTCAACATATTATTGTGTTCTCTGAAATCTTTGGAAATCACTGCCTAGCGTGGAAACATGATCAGGTCTTCTGTGATTTCCACCTGTACTAACAAAAATGTATGTATGAATTGTTTTGTTTGAAAATGCTCTTAGTTCTATTATCTAGGCTTAGCAGTTAAAAAGGATGCGTGCTGTATCGTATTAAAATAAAAAGGAGCATATAAAGAGCCAAAACCAAGTGGAAGAAATCAACCAACATGATGGCACATGTTTTTATATGGTAGCCTAGTACTTTAGTGTTGTGTTTTGACATGTGAAAGAACAGGGGATAACCAGGGGAAGTTACTATTTAGCAGTAGTGAAGGTCAGTTGGGGTTTCAGAAATATGGGAAAGTAAACAGAACGAATGTCCCAACAAAGCAGTTGCTTTTCATGCAAGAGTTCCCAAGGCATTTATAAATGAAATGGCCAAGCTGCTAAGAAAGTCAATTGTTATACCAAAGATTTGTAAAGATCTTAGAATATCTTACAGGTTGGAAGGGACCCATAAAGATCATGGAGTCCAACATCCTGCTCCTTATTAAAATAAAACTGCTAGAATCAATTTTAGCCATTGCATCTGTGTGTTTTATTTTGGTACATGGTTCAGTTAACTAAGAAAATAATTAGGGATCGTTACAGAATGCTTGGTGCAAATATGCTTTGAGAAGGACATAGTGTGGTTCTTGGGGATGATACAGTTGTTCTTAGCTGCCAGAACAGTAGGGAAAGTAGTTTTGCATTCTCAGTCTTTCATCCCATTACTCAAATGATGATGGTAAAATGTTGTTTGCACAGAGTGAAAGGTGAAAATCTCCCCAGGATTATAAATAGGTAGAAATAGGATAGTTTAGAAACAGAGTAGCATGAAACAGTCCACAGGGAAGATGACTATTTGTGGAGCCTTTCAGGGAGGAACACTAGGAAAGAATAAAGAGCAAAATGAAATTTGGAGATGTTCAAAACTTTCAAGCTCAGAGAAGATCATATAGGAATGCTACACCAGTTAGCAAAGCAATGTAATCTCTGCTTATGGAAATGTAAAAAAACCTCTGAATAAAACTTTGGATTTTTTATATAACTGGTAACAAACTGCAGGTGAGGAGAACATTAAAACCTACTCAGTTTCTGTTAAGAAATGAGGCATATATGGCCCAGGCACTTCCATGGCTCTAGAGAAGACTTTTCTGTTGCTGAGGCATAAGTGTGTTAAAAAGTAATCTAATCTCTGACTACTTTAGAAAGCTGTGTTTTGAGATGTTAGTGTTCTGGGCAGGTTCAGAAAGAGGATTGAAATCAGGACATCTCTAGATTTGCCAGTTAGTGGAGGTTCCTTTCTAAATACCTATAGCAGTGAAAGTCATTCCTCTGGGTTAATTTTTTTCCCCCTAAGAATAGCTTTTACCTTATGTGATGTCCTGCTAAAGTAGACTGGGATAATAGTTTGCATATTGTGCATCTTGCTTTTGTTGACTGCTTGTGACAAAGTTAGTTTCTTTTTTGTCTAGTGCCAACAAAATATGTTGACAGTCTTGAGGAAGGTCCTGTCATCTTCAGAGTTGAAGGAAAGAGGCTCTTACTGTACTAGAAGAATGAATCCAACTTCCTTAGCACGCTTTCTATTTGATGAGAACACTCAAAATCCCTATCAAAACAATATGTATAAGAATGTGGTGATAAGGAGAGTGGATAATCTATTTAATGAAGGAGTTTCTGTTCATCAGATAAAGGCATTTACAAACCAGTGAAAATGATAAAAGGCTGAAATTCATGCAGTGGGAGAGAAAAAAGAAGTTCTACCTTTAAGATGGCCAAAAATTAAATACTGCATGTCAGTACAAATATTTTTATATTGCTGGTTGCCAGTGATCAGACTAAGAAACCTTGAATTCTCAATACACACCATGACTAATTGTCAGACTAGTGCCATCTTTTGGTGCATAAACATAGTGAGTGTTTCACCCCAGATGGGAATCCAGGAGTGGTGTCATGTAAAGAAACACCATGTAGAAGGGTTTTTTATTGTTGGTTTTCTCCTTGTCTTTGGCTAGAGACTTACCTGAGCTGGGAAGCATATATTGTATTTCTAATGTAATTTATAAATTTGACCTGAAGTGTCCAGTGTGTCATATAATGAGAATGACTTTGTATATCCACAGCCTAACTTTGCCCATGGTCTGGCCTCTCTGCAAATACCACATGGTGCAACTGTGAAACGCATGTACATCTACAATGGAAACAGTCTGCAGGATACCAAGTACGTACAGCTGGTCATGCTGGTTTGATCATTTAGAATATACTTTCTTCCTCATTTATTTAGGGTTTTGTGAATACTACATGTAATAATGTACTTCTTTATTTCAGTTTGGATCTTTTATGAATTTGTTGGTGTGCAGAAGGCCTTTAGGTACCAACCTCTTTCAAACTTCTGTAGGTGTTGACCTCAGACCTTATAATCAAATGTTGGTTTAATTTGTGTTGCTATAAAATCAGCTTGGCTCAGCTATAATAGGCTAATTCACAGAATCCCAGACTGGTTTGGGTTGGAAGGGACCTTAAAGCTCATCCAGTTCCAACCCCCCTGCCATCAGCAGGGACACCTTCCACTAGACCAGGTTGCTCAAAGCCTCATCCAGCCTGGCCTTGAACACTTCCAGGGAGGAGCAGCCACAGCTTCTCTGGGCAGCCTGGGACAGTGTCTCACCACCCTCACAGCAAAGAATTTAATCGTAAAGAATTCAATCAACCTGAAAATGAATTCATTAAGTAAAGGAGGAAATGTGAATCTAGTAAGAGATGCAATTAGGATATTTTTACTCTGTATTTTTTTGCATGCTGATGACCTCTCCCTAGACAAATGAAGCTTGGTGTAGACATTCAATCATTTTGTAGTGTATTGGAACTGTGTATGTCATGGCAGGGTCCTGCCAAGGGTCTTGGACTCTTTCTATAAAAAAATATAATAAAATAGGTATTTTCAAGCTTAAGCCATATGCATAATCTACCATATATTCAATATTTTTGCAGTTATTTGACTGAACTTACCATTCTGAGGAAACTAATCTTCATGCCTTAATACCAATGAAGTAGTTGTATTTTAATATGGTTAATATTTTCAGTGGTATTGTATTCTGTCCTCTTTTAAGCAGTAGTTTCTTGTACAACCTCTGATGTTTTGCTCTTTCTAAAAACATGGTTCCTGGGGTTCCTTACTCAAGGAAAAATTGGATGGACTTCTGTAATTTTTGCCTTTAAGCTTATGAATACCTACACTGATAAGGGGGTGGTTTTTGCAGAGGCAGTAGTGTGTAAATGCTAGAAGATTAACACATCTGTGGATTACTGCACAGAAGGGAGGAAACCTTGTCTCCTAAGTAGAAATAAGTGCACTTCAGAAAAATGTTGTCTGTGCCCATCTGTGACACGGTGGGCTTTAGTGAAAGCCCTGATTGTCATGTGGGGCTCTGGTGTGTGTGTGTGTGTGTGTGTGTGTGTGAGAGCTCAAAGCCTCACTCTCAGCTCATGTCATTCACACAGAGGAGAAATTCACATAAGAAAAGTGAATTTTACAGAGGATATATACAAACTAACACACAAACCAGCAGCCCTTCCATTGAAAATACCTTTCTTGGGGCTGTTACAATTTTCTCAAATATTATTGTAATTGAATTAAGATGAGAACTGTCCCAGTAAAGTAGGACAGTTGTTTGTGGTGTACCTGCCCAAGCTGGATTCATGTTCTGGGCTATGGGTTACCTTCCCAAGAGCAGTGAGGGCATCACAGAGGAGGCTTTTCTGCTGCATTTCTGCATTTGGGTGTTATGCCTAGTTCAAGGATTAGGTTTCTTTAAAAAATATACAACTTCCCATGAGAGAAGTTTGAAGTACTGTGTCCTTATAGGAGGTATCCAAAGGCTAGATACAGTTTCTGTAATTTCTTGAGTCTTTCAAACTTGCAGTTTGTTTCGTTAATAGTAAAGGTCCTGCATTTGAATGCTTCCATGTTGTTCCTCTTCCTTTTTCCTCAGGCTTTCCAATCCTTGTGTTTAATGTAATTTTTAATCTTTAGTCTGAGTTAAATGCAGCTTTGTCAAAATCAGCGTGCTCTGTTCCAGTGAACTGGTAACAGCTTGTAAATGGAAAATGTGAAGGTTAAGTGAATCCTACGTACACTTTTTGTGTGCTTGGTTTCAGGGCTCCCTTGATGCCCCTCAGCTGTTTCCTTGGTAATGTGTACGCTGAGAACGTTGATGTTCTGAGAGATGGAACTGGACCCTCAGGTTTACGGCTTCGCCTACTCACTGCAGGTATTAGTAACACTCAGAACATTGAGCTGGCTGCTTTCCTCAGGAAAAGAGGGATGAACCTGTATAAATTAAGTGCAGATTATTTGTGATGATTTTACAAGTCATTTCAGTGTTCTATATACCTTATTTTGAACTATTGGAAAGAAAACCCAATAGAAACCCTGTGAAAGTGAGTTTGCTGCTGCATTTCCCTGGCCCTGGAGAAATCAGAGGACTGTAGCCCTGTCCTCTGTAGTTTCAGTTCCTTGCAGAAATGGAATTTATCTCTTGGTGGATGTGCAGAATAAGAGAGATATAAGTGCACCACTGAAAAAAAGCGAGGAATCAAGAAGCCCTGTGTACATGTGAGCTGTATAATCATAGAATGGTTAGGATTGGAAGGAACCTTAAAGATCATCTAGTTCCAACCCCCCTGCCATCAGCAGGGACACCTTCCACTAGACCAGGTTGCTCAAAGCCTCATCCAGCCTGGCCTTCAACACTTCCAGGGAGGGGGCATCTACAACTTCCTTGGGCAGCCTGTTTCACTGTCTCACCACCCTCACAGTGAGCAACTTCTTCCTAATATCTAATCTAAACCTCCCCTCTTTCAGCTTAAACCCATTTCCCCTTGTTTTGTCATTAACTGCCCTTATGAAAAGTCCCTCCCCAGCTTTCTTGTAGCCCCTTCAGGTACTGGGAGGCCGCTATAAGATCTACCTGGAGCCTTCTCTTCTCCAGGCTGAACAGCCCCAGCTCTTTCAGCCTGTCTTCATAGGAGAGGTGCTCCAGCCCTCGGATCATCATCATAATGTTGATGGGTTTATGATTAATTCTGGAAGGTTTTTAAAAATGCCAGCAAGGGGCTACATCAATGCTGCAGCCTTAGACTGCTCTTTAAATTCAGTTCTGTTTTCATTTGCTCATAGAAGACAGCAGTGAAAATGACAGGCTGATGAATAGCTTCTCCTTGTGTGTGCTTTCAGAGATGGGGGTGGGCTTAGAAATTAGGGAAAGGTATGACTGCAAAGGAACCTTGTTCAGTCACCATAACTTGAGACTTGACAGTGTTTAAAAAAAAAATAAAATACTGAGATGTTTTTAACAGTTTTCATTAGCAGGCTTGGCTTTGGACCTTTTCTGATTACTAGCTATATGTATATTGAGGAAACACCTGGAATACATTCCCAATATGTAACAGTTAAAAGGAGAAAACTTAAGATAAAGAATAAAAAATTCTGAATAAAAATGGAGCAGATGTTTTCAAGTTACTTTGCTGCTTTCTTTACAGAGGAAGATAATGGAGAGCTGCCTAGGACAGGGAACATATATCCTCCTGTACTAGGGAAGGAGTTAGCTCTAACATCATAAGAATAGAAATTATTTTGACAAATTGGACACTTCGAAGGTAGAGTGTTAGGTTCAGATAAAAATATCTATATGCAGCTTAAAAGCAATGTTGTCAATGAATAAAAAACATATTAAAATATATCACTAATGTTCAGACTAAAACTTGTAGAGAGGCAATCTGGACACATGCTGTTCTTGTCTTGCTAAAGTTTGCAGGAACTTCTTTGTCAAACATATTACACACCTGTTCCAGCACAAGTGTCTCTGCAAATGTATTAATTTGATATAACTCTTAGGAAATCAAGGATGACTCAATCGGATTTTTATGATTTGTTTTATTGGCTAACTGGCTACATAAATAATGTATAGTGAGAAAAGCTAAGTGTGTATTTAGAACACATCCTGTATTTAGCAGTAACTGCTGCGTAAGTGTATGTGCATTCTTGTAAATGTGAGATGCCACGTTCCTGAAAGCAAATGGGGTCACAGACTGTAATATCTTTCCGTTTCTCAGCATCTAGTAATGCATGTCAGCCATTCATCTATGTAATGGCTAGTCAGTGGGATCCATTTTTAACGTTGTTTGCCTAAGAATGTACTTGCTATTGGTTTAGTAAGCTCTGGGAATCTAAGTAAAGAATGTTTGTTTTCTGATACAGTTAATATGGATGAGGAATTTCACTTTACTTTTTTAACCAGAGAAACACCTCTAGTTGCTGAAGTAGAATATTTTAAGGATAGAAATGATTCCTGGTACTTACTGCTAATAACCAGCTGATGAAATTGAGTCTGGCTAGGAAAACAAGTCATGCTGACGTGAATGGCAAGGAAGCAAAGACAGCATTGCTGAAATTGGAGTTTAACGTGGGGATCTGTGCAGCAGTCAGCACATACATCGCTTTGATAAGAAACATTTGAGCTGTTGCAGAAGAAGGGCTTAAATTTAGTTTAGCACTGTTTAAAGAGTGCAGCTGGTTTGTGATAAATAAAGGAATGCTCAGCTTTTGGTGTTTACTTGCTGATGTATTCTCTGATCAGGAAGGATGAATTTTAAGTTGTTTTCCGTTCCTCAGGTTGTGGCCCGGGTGTTTTAGCCGATGCCAAGATGCGGGTATTTGAGCGATGTGTGTACTTTGGTGATTCGTGCCAGGATGTGCTGAGCACCCTGGGGTCTCCACACAAAGTCTTCTACAAGTCTGAAGATAAGGTGAGGGAATTAATTCAGGCCCAAGACTTTGTCTCTGTTCAGTACTGTCTCGGTTTAATCACAGGCCTGTGTTTTGCAAGGCCAGTGAAACTGAACTTCCACCTAGGATGAGCTATGAGTCCTTCACTTGACACGTAATAGACCAGGATGAACCATTATATAATTTGATTTTTAAAAGCTTTTTAAGCTAAATTGATGCAAATCTGTTTAAATAATAAAAAAACCAACCTACATCATTGTAACCGGTTTAAAAATTGATAAAAATGCAAGCACTTCTGAATCCAAATGAGTATTAGCAAGTGTGTACTACCTATTACTTAATTATATTTTATATTTTTATATATTTATATTGAAA
>NW_010308235.1:0-14902 GCF_000700745.2 Antrostomus carolinensis
CAACTCCAGCCCAGCCAGACCCAATACAGGGTTAAACACAGAAGGTATCAAAGGAAATGCACCTCCAGCTTCCTAGCCCACCACAATCTTTCCTCATAAGGACACAGTGAGAGACTGACATAGGTTTTAGCCACTCATATTATATATCCCACACCCATATATATATCAGGTGGGAAAAGCTGTAATTTGGGAATATGGGTTCCTATGGACTGCAGACATTTGTTTATGTACCAGAGTAAACAATCTCTTCACTTGAGTCCTCTGCTACTGCTGACAACTTATTTCAGAGACATATTTTATCCATTTCCTCAGCTGACAGTCCCAGGTAAAGCAGAAGCCAAGACTCTCAAGCAAAGACCATTTGCTCTATTAAACCACTCATGCTGTTGCTGCAGCATGATATTCCCACAGTAAGATCTGAGGAACGCGAGAGAAAAGCCAGTTACAAAACTTCCTATCAGATTAAACTGCAACACATCCTGAAAAGACGTAGATGTAAATGCAAGCCATACCCACGCTAACTGCCCACAGTTCCTGTTAAGCAAAAAAGATACTAGAGAGCTTAAACCCTTTTGAAATAAGTGAGCCACCTCAGTAATAAACTGTTGGATCAGTCCCAGAGATGATGACCAAGTATCTCAAGAAAGTGGTACACACCAAATATTTATCAACTGATTTGTAAAAAATTTTGAACAGCACAATCCTCAGACATTCAAACCCATCCACAATTCAAACAGGATGCTAAACCAGTTAATTCCTGATAGAGATCTGGTTACGCTGCTGGCATTTATAGTTACAGGTTTGCTGCCGTTTATTGTTATAGGTTTATATTGAATTTTTACAAAAACCCAACAACATAATTCAAGGTTAGCAAACACCATGGACTTCCCCATGACACTTCTTGTACTATCTGGAGTCCCTAAAGTTAGGTGTAGTTGCTGGAGTTCTTCCCCCTGTTTTGCATATGTCTTATTCTTCCTGGGCTCTCTTCCCACATATTCCAGGATACCGGCCATACCTTCTGACTTTTGCATGATCTGGAATTTCCACCTACCCATGGGACTTCAGTGCCTGTATCAGCTCTTTCCTGTCTGTGAGCTCTTCAAGATTAGAATTCATTAAGAAGAACAAAGTCAGGAGATTTGCAAAAAACACAGACCAGAAGCTTTTATTGATTGAAATTTCCCTGCTTCTTTCCTCAGCAACAAGGAAACAAAAAAAAAGAAAAAAAAAAAAAAAAAAAAAAAAAGTGCTTCTGTTGCAAATACTATTATTCTCGTCTCTCTTTTTGTCTCTTCTTGTTTTGCAGAGTTTAAAATGGTAACATTTCTTCTTTTGTTGTTTTTTTTCCCCCCTCAGAGTGCAGCATCAATCATTAGTTCTTCAGTATCTAAACAAAAAAATCAAACAGGTTCCTAAGAAAATAGGATCTCACTTGACACAGAACGACTTGAATTTTTAAAAATGTTTTACCCTTCAAAATTAGTCAAACACGCAAACAATGTTTAAGGCATAAATAAGGACACCTTTCCCCAAATCTAGAGTAAGGTAATCTTGTTTCCAAAACAAAAGTCTGAAAATGGAAATACAAACAGAGAGCTCTCTCTTCCCCTTCCCTTTCCCCTTCCCCTCTTCTTGCTCAGGAAGTTCTGCCTTGAAGAGAGGCGTATATGCCTCTGGAAATCTTAGAAATAATCAGTCGTGTGTAGCCATTCAGCTCACAACAGACCACACCTGACAGAGGACAGAACTTTGCCACTGATTTAGTCCCCATTTCTAAAAACAGATGAGTATCAGAACTAGATATAGGATAATGGGACCCATCTTGGACAAGGAGCTACTGCTCTCTTGGAACTCTTTCCTTATCCCCTCCTTCTCAAAAAAAAAAAAATTAAAAAATAAAAAAAAAATCAGCTGGCCTTTCAGTTACCAGCAATAGTCTCTCCTTTCTTGCTGCTACTCTCTTATTTCCTCTCTTTCAGCAAGTGATGTCAACTCTGGCTCTGTTTGGTGGTTCTGGTATGAACTCTGGTCTGGTGGTGTGACTCCCTTTTGTTTCCCAGCATGTGACATGGATCCCAGTGTTGTTCCATTGGGCACTTGAAGAAAACACGGAGAGGAGGGCAGGCAAGGCGGCTGAGTGCAGGAAACCTGCTCTGTGAAGTACTGTCCTCCTGCTGTGCTAGAAAATGGCATTTGTGAGCGCAGCTGATTCGACAATGGAGCTCCCTGCATGTAGAAATCATTCCAGGAGACAGCTTGATAGGCAGTGATGCCTCCTGAGGAAAATGCAAGCAAGAAAGGACAGAACAATGAAAATAAGGAAAGGAGGATTAAAACCGTGTATATGTAAAAATGTGTGTATTGGGCTAAGAGAGCATGCTTAGCGCAAATACAGTATGACAGTTATGCCTTACTGCAATAGAGCAGACATCACACACGTATGGAGGCTAAACTTCATTGTTTACATCACAGAACATACTTATTAGGAGGAAAAACTTAAAAGACTTCATAGCATTGCTATGATCTTAAAAAAACCCAACCAACCAAACCAAAAACATTATGTCAATTCAGCACAGATCCTGAGCATATGTAATAATATTAAAGACATAACCCTCCCCTAATTTTTTTTTCCTCCACTCCTATTTTCCAAGTTAGCTCTACAAAGCATAAACTAGATGCTTAATCTTCACTTTAATTTATTAAAGCTGCAATCCAGGAAGCAGGAAAGTTTTTTAATTAATATCTATAATTCCTCTAAACTGCTCAGTTGCTTACATACTGAATTAAGAATTATGGGTGTGTCTACACTGACAGATCAGTTCCCTCCCCATTGTACTTCTGGAAGCCCAGGCCCTGGATATCCACACTGTGTTAACAGCCACAGGATCCCTTCCTTGAACAGAAGTATGGAATAAAAGAACATCAACTCTGCCTCTGTTCCTTCAACAACCTTCCCACTTTATCAGTTCTACCAAGGCTTGCACCTTTATTCATCCCTTTATGCTCACATGACATGCTCCAAGGCATGTAACACACACTTCTGGCATCATGCTATAAAAACATCAATTTGGTGTGCTGAGACACAGCCCTTTCATTACCTCTGGCACTTCAAACTGAAAAAACACAGAAAATAATAATGATGCCTTACAACCAGAGAGGAGAACCAGGCCAAGTGTGCTAGATTGCATGGGTGCTGACAACCTGTTCTGGAGAATGTTAGCCATGAACAGCATGAACATGAGCCAGTTTGCACCCATCAGCCTGTGAGTCAGACCTCTCTATCCACAAAAATGGTACAAAAACAGGAGCAGCATCTGTGGACTGAAAACTCTATTCTCTTATGTGATTATAAGAATAGAGATGTGTTTTTAGACTGTACAATTAACAGTCTAAAATTTAATTTAAAAAACCTGACAGTCCAAAGAAATAAACTGCAATAGTTTATCCTTTGGTTGTACTTGGGCTAGAACAACTTCAAAATATAAATCCCTGACACAAAAGAAGGAGACAGCCAATGCCATTTTTACCTAGTTACTTTTTAGAAAGTTATGCTCAAGTGCTCTAATCTAAGTGATGTTGCAAATTCCTATTCATCCTCCAAAATAGTTTCTGCAGAAGCCCAGCAGAGTTTGAAGTCTGTTTTTCTTGCTGTCTCTGACTATTCCATTTGCTGTGGCACCTTTATCACTTCACACCCTTGACGCCCCATACACTGAAGGTGCATTACTTTGCATAACAGTACACTCCTGAAAAAGAAAAGTTAGTTCTCCATTCCAGACAAAATCGTTGCACTGCCTGACACATACACATGGTAACACTCTCTCTGACATGAAGCCTATGTAGTAACTTTTGATTCAAATTAATGGAGCACTTGGGACTTCAAAAAAAAAAAGCATACAAGGAAATCTAAAAAAAAAAAAAAAAATGGGCAGCGTATTTGTGCATGTATAGGCACAGTCCTTCTTTCTGCCACAGTTATCAGTAAACCCACTGCTCATACTGAATGTTTCAAGGTACTGTTTAGCTACTCCAGAGGAGCAGGATGCTAAGAGATTTCAGAAATTTACCTGAGTATCCACTTTGTTGCTGTAACAAGAGCTGTCCCCCAACGTGGTTTTGTATGTAGTCTTGTGTGGCTTCTGTTGCCCCATAGGTTACGACTTCACTGTTACCAGGTAAGGTGAGGAAAGCTGTATGGGACTCAGCGGGTGGTGTAGGAGTGAGGCGGACACTGGAGAGCACATTGCTGGCCAAGTGACCTGGCAGATGGTGAAAGTGGGAGAGCTGGTGCTGCTGGGGATATTGGGTCAGCGGGTAAATTCCACCCTGGCTACTGTACTGACAGTACGTGGCCTCTATGTTGCCTGCTGACTCCAGCTGCTCAGGGTAATTGCAGGAAACTGGGGAACTCAAGCTGCAGAGAGCAAGGAGAGAGGCAACTCAGAGATTAAAGTAAGGTCAACAGCTACAGCAACCTGTACAATAAACAATTCTTATATCTTCCCCTTGACAGCTGCTCCAACCTTGATGTGACTCCAACCCTTCCTCCCACATGCCAGGCAAAGGACAAGAGCAACAGAAACCACTTGAGCCAAGTGCTTTCACAGCAGGATTCTTTAACAATGTGTGTTAGTGGGGATTACCTTTCCTTCAGTTCTTCCCTGCTCTCCAAAGCACAACCCAATGCTTAAAACATCCTCTCTCAAGGACTCCTTTTCACTGTGCTTCTGAACTCCACTTTCACTTGACAGGCATGCAATTCTGAAAGCACCTTGATTATAGGTATCCCTTTTCCGATGGCAGGTGCCCTGTCCTACTATGCACATTATACGTTTTTTCCTACTCCATTTAAATGACGTTCTCACCCCCACGTTTAACTTCTCACTTACGTACCCACCTACTTCCTTGTCTAATGTCCCACCTTCACCCTCCCAAGGCTTCTCCCAGGGGTCACTTTTATCTTGTCCCTCAAAGGCAATCTCATCTGTTCCTACCTTTGATTCTGGATGCTGTAAGTGAACGCCTCCCTGCTGCCATTTTCATGGCTGGACAAGCTGCATTCACTGTTGGGAGTGTCCACCATCAAGGGAACAATATGACTCTGGCAGCTGAAGGACAGACTGAGAGGTAGGCTGGCCCTGCGGATGGGTGGAGGGCTGGGAAGAGTAGGGAAGCACTCTGTTCTGCTAGAACTGAAGTTGAGCAGTGGCAACGCCTTTGTCTGAACTGCTTCACAAGATGCCACCATTCCTGCCACTGAAGAGACTGCGAATAAAAAGAGAGACTGTCAGAGTTTACTGTCATACCCAGAGTTAAAAGGAGCAAGCAGAGGGAATGACAAGAGTGGCAGAACAAAAAAGCAAGATGCCAGTGAAAGAGTGGAGGTTGACTGATGGGAATAAAAGTAAACAAGTACCAGCATTGCTGCTGGGAAGCAAAAGGGAGTAATAGCAAGTTCTCTGGAACAGAGGATGATGTTTATTGGTTAAATGAAATTACCTTCATGATTTCAGTCTCAGTATACTGGACCTATTCAGCTCTCAAGAAGGCAGCCAAATGAAGCAAAGTACTTCCTGGAAAAAGGCCAGGAACAATCCCCCAGCCATCTTCCATCTCTACTGTCCTCTGGGAAGAGTGTGCTGTACAAATTACCCTTTTGAAAAATTTAACTGTGGTTTGAAAGAAACAAAAATAGGCTTGTAGAGATGCACTGTCTAGGCCATTTTTTAACCAAATTTTCACTCCTGGTTTGGCCTCCGATGAGTCTTGCCGAAAAAAAAAAAAAAAAAAAAAAAAAAAATGCAGGGATACCAGTTGAAGGGCCTTGGGAAAAAGAAGCTGGGAGATGGAAAAGGAAACCAACACCATTTGGTTGCTAGATCTTGTTTGGTGACCTGTCTCCTCAGTCACTGCTGGAAAAGGAGAGAGGAACAGTTTCCTACAGAACAGCCTCTGTGGAAAGAGGACAACATAGGAAATGAAGAGGTCAGAAACATGTATGCTGGTGATCCAGTGTAACAAGTACACACAGAAGTTCAAGAAGCTTGCACATGGTGCAAAGAACAAGATTCTCTTTTATTATTCCAAATAACAAATGATTTCTCTCTTGACAAGTGTAACCATCAGGTGCGCATGACAATTTGAAATGACTTTTCAAGCCTATCTAGGCTGAACCAGCACAAGGATGAGGCATATATGAGAACATATCATTGACTGTTCAGGTAAAGTTGGTCTAATCCCACACACTGTAAAGCATTCAGGGAAAGCTAGTAGCACGGATAGTTCACAGCTGTATGTCCCCAGAAGGCTGCTGTTTCATAATATTTGTCTGAACTGCTACAATGTGGGGCACAACTTACCTGAAAAAAGTCTATATCCTGATAAAGCTTCAGTTCAATGGCAGTAGGATTAGCTATTCTGCAGATGGCCTTAGGATGAATATAAGCAGTGTTAACAACATAGCCCAGGAAATCACTTCTGAACCCACTTTCACACCTACTAAGAATTCAGTTCTGTTTTTTGAAATATTTGCAACACTCAGTGCAAATAATCTTTGTGGAGTCTCTACGTCATACACTATGCAATCCAGTTTCTTTTAATGAAACATGCTTGTGTAATTGCAGCATTTACTGGAACATTAAAGGCCATCACAAAGCTTTTCACAGATACATCCTCTTCTTGAAAATATGAGAAGACACATCTATCTTGTAAGTGACATTTTGAAAGTAGACAAAATATTAAGCAAACTTAGAAGCAACAGCTTTCTTCATTTAATGGACTGATTTAAAGATCAGGAAACCAACTTCAGTCTCCAAGTGCATTGCTTTGAGAAAGTGTATCAGTCTGATCCTCTTCTGGCCAGAACCTACTCTTTGTGTAAAAGGTGTGACTCTTGCTTGCCATGTCAGCTACACATCATCAGCTTCAAATTTGTTCAAAAGCCAGAATTCTATAAGTGAAATCATTACAGCTTGTAATTTATCATTCTTTGACAGATCATATCCAGTTTCAAACAGTTGCTCCCAAGACTGCCATTACAATCCCACCTCTGCCACTGAATAATCATCTTGCTATTTGCATAAGAGATACCAGCATAGGCTGGGCTCCTGACATGCTTCCTCAGCAAGATAGCCACATGAAAAAGTATTTCTTGCATAAGCAACAGTAGGGCAGAAAAATCTCCTCCTCACAAACCAGAGGCACGGAAAGTAACTTTCCCTTCTAAAGGGTCAACTCTAAAGAAATCATAAGCCAATGTTTTAAGTCAGTCAATCACAGAGAGATATTTATATATCCATAAGAAATCTCAGAAAAACAAGAAAAACTTCAAAAAACTGCAAATGTCAAAAAACCCCCAACAATAATTTAAAGCAAGCTATCTGTGTAGTAAAAGTAATAATAAGAAGAAAAAACCCCAAACCAACAAACCAATTCTAAGAACAAAGCAAGCTCAGGATTGAATTTTTGAAGCACAAAAGGCTGTTATGGCAGGCACTGTGGCTAACACCAAAATCAGAAGCCGTAACTGCAGCGAGGTAGAGCGCATCCCAAATACAACTTGCTGGCATTTTTAATCAGCTTGTTTGGAGAACCATACAAAACAGTGGGACATTAAAAAAAAAATCCAGTCAGTCAGAACTACTGGCTTAGAGCAAGAAAACACAATGGAAAGGCAGCACTGAACACTCTCCAAAAGCGTCAGGTGACAGATCGTGCTGTTCTCGTGCACGCACAAGTCATTTGCTTGTCCTGCAGAAAGCGGTTCAATACACTGGTCCCAAGGAAACACCCGAACAGCCACTGCATCAGGCCACAGTCCCTGGCCACAACTGCACCATTAAGCACCGGTCACAAACTGTTTTGCTGAAACCTGCCATGAGTTGTTTCCACAAGGGCCACTTCTACTAAGCAACTGTTTTTGCCTTGTAAATTGACAGCCTTTTTTACTTATTTGTTCCCTCTTTTATTTTGCTTCTGTTACTTTGGATTTTATCTTATGCAAGTTTTAACTCCTTCATTTTCTGAGATATTCTAATAAAGAAAACAGGTGCACCCTGGATGGCCCTATTTATTGGCAAGCTTTTTTTTCTGAACAAGGAGGATGAATTAATCTGAAAATCACGTTGTCTTTCATTTGTCTTCCATTTCATTTCCTGTTTTCATTCTTAAAGAGAAAAGACTGTCTACAAAATTCTAGATAACAACAACAACAACAAAAAAAGCAAGTTTCATTCCCCATGGCTGTGATATCCTGCATCTAAGTAAGGCAAAACTGCAACTGAAACTTTTTGTGCGATTGTGCCACACAAATCTCTTTTCCAAGAGGACTCTCTACACCTAGTGACAGTCTTTTCCCTCAGAGGGAGCACTAACTTAGGTCTCTACTCTGCCTAGGCACCAATTCTCCTATGACTTGTAGGAATGTAATTTTTAAGACTTTTAAGACTTTTCAACCTTCTGTCAAGTTTGATTAACAAATTTGGAGGGCAGGGTGGGTTTCATAAACAAAGAGAGTGTGTGGCTCATTACACAGACCATATTCCTCCCTTCCCTCAAGAAACCAGGTTAAAAACCATTCAAACCTCATAATTTGTGTGTATTAGCAAAGTATGTCTCTTTTTCTGAAGAGTGATTTAGAAAAGGTACTTTTTTACCAAACAGATCTGTATCTGGAAAGTATTTACCAGCCTCAGATGACATAAATAGATTTCATTACTTCTTGCCCAACATGATTTAAAGAGAACAAGGGGAAGCTTGTTCCCTCACATAGATTTAACAAAATGAAGTAAATCCTCATCTTCATGCACCAGTAACACTGAAGATATAGGGTTTTCAGATAAGCAAAGGAAGCATGTGTTTCACAAAAGCTAGATGCATACACAGTAAATGCAATAGGTGAGAGTCAGCAGGGAGTTCAAAGCATTCAAGGAGTAAAACCCCAGCTATCTTTATCACTCATTTTCTCACATACCCGGTCCACTCTCAGGGACTTCACTTGCCCTTTTTCTTCTTTACATATTGTACAAAGAATTCAGATGGGACATTTCTTTCCTGTCAGAAAGACTGTGTTTTACATATGAAAAACTGCATCCCAGCATGCAGTTTCACCAGAAAAAAATTGCTCAGTATAGACAGATGACAATATCACATCCCTGAATGAAACTTTATTTTTCTAAAAGACATATTCTCTCTTGACTAAATAGCATGTCTGCAGATGTACTTTAGGAACCAGCAGAGTTCTGGATGCAAGTGTAAAAATATGAATGTGTTTGTTTCCTTTAAACGAATTCTTTTGCAAAATCATGGTCTTTAATTAAAATCAGGTCTCAATAGACTGCATCACTTCATCATTCTGGGAAGCACTGAATTATTCAAACAGTTTGACCATATTTACTTTGCTTCTGGAGGAAGTGGAAAAACTGGAATTAACTGAATTACAGTCATACTGGTTAAACAACTCATAGAATAGTTCTTGCCTTGAGACTATGACAGGCAAATTTAAATGGCAGAAGTGCTAAATTACAGTATCAAGAAATTCAGATGGGAATTTCTTTCAGTATCAAGAAAGTGTCTCAATTAAGTACTTTTAGCATACATATCTATTTATTAGTAGTCTAAGCTTATTGATACAATCGTATAGTAGCTTTCTGCAGTTCCAAAAATACTTCTAAGGTATCAGCACTGTTAAAAATACATTAAAGTCTTTGAGTCATTGTTAGAAAGTTACTTGCACAGAACTGCTCTTAATACTGATAACACTGTATATTTAGAATACCATGAGGGGACAGAAATGATGGCATGAAATTCAAAAGAATTAATTACACTGGGAAGCAAGAAAATACACACAACAGTACCACATGTCAGCACTTCTATTGCTTGGGATATCCGTCCCTAAGGAAGTGGTGAAGTCCTCATCACTTTGGAAATATTTTCAAGTTGTGCCAACTTGGAAACGTAAATATATATAGGAAATGCTTTAGGGAACGTTCCTGACTCCAGGGAATGCTCTGATACTCCACACATGAATAAACAACTGAACAAATCCTCTCTTTGGTTGCCATCAATCTTTAAAGTCTAAATGCAGCTCAGGTAGGAAACTGCTCAAACAGCACACCCCACTGACTCTGACCAGCACTGCAACAGCAGTTACGTTAAGCTTTATGCCTAAGAACTCAACTAGTCTCACTCCCTCAAGGTCTTGCACAAAATGGAAAATTACACTGGCTGGAAAAGTCAAGGAGAATCCTTTGGAGATTTAAAGGTATGGAGTACCTGAGGGAGGCTCTACAACCCCAACAGTTTACATGACGCACCTTCCTCACACAGCACACTTCACTACAGGTTGTAGCCAGAATGTTACAGTCTAAACCAGAATATGGGATGTTTCTATCTGACATGAAGAGCATAATAACCAGAATAATACTTCCATCATTATTCAGAGAAGTAGTACCAGTGTCAAACAGCTCTTACAGAAGAACGCCCCAATCACATATACTTATGAAGTCATATTCAGAATTCCTTGCTGACTTGTGCGAGGATATGAATAAGGACTGCAAATTTGGCTCTAGCATTAGCACAGAGGCACCACAGTGCTGGTATGTAACTGATAGATACTCGATTAGCAGAGAGTTGTTAAACCTGGTGTCACTTTTTGGACTGATGGCATAGGACTCTTACATGAACTTCCCTAAGGTTTTTGGGAACCTATCAGCACCACCAGCTAATGCTGCAGGTATGAAAAATACTTGTGCTGATAGGGGTCTCACCTGAGGAGGAGGCAAGTAGTGCAGGATGTCCACTGTGCTGCCCAGAGTAGGTCCCAACTGTAGTGTCTACACCCCGCATGGCAGACTGGTCACGAGCAATGTCAGGCAGTGGAGGCACAGGCAGAAGGGATGCCCTGGACGTATACAAAATGGGTATGAGCATGGACCAGAGAACAAGACAAGATATTATGACAAAGTATACAGTCTCCTAACTATCCTGCAATGGACAAATCCTACGTCACCAGCACGTGGAAAGGGAAAGTGCTGGCTGACTTACAAATGCAAGGGCTGCTGTATCAACAGTATTTGGGGAAGCAGCCCCAGGTCACTAGTGTGGAAAGGACAAGCAGCAGGGGCAGTGCAATGAAATCAGTCAGGTGCTCTCCAGTCTTTCATTTATTTTTCTCTTTTCATTCTGTTTCCTTCCCAGGAAGGCTCTCACTCCAGATTGCCATAAGTACCTCCCCATGTAGACTAATTTCTTCCCTCCCTCTTGAAAGACCATCTATCATCTCACATGCTCCCTTCTCCCAACCCCAATAAACATCCCTTGCTCACCTGTGAAAGGTGCTAGCTTGTATTTCCTCAAAGAAGCCCATGACTTTGTAAGACTGATCGAAGCAAGCAGCATTTCCATCACCAAGTGAAAATCCATGGAAATGGAAAGTGATGGGAGGGAGAAGGACTGGGATAAAAGAATCTCCAACTGCATGCAAAGCACCTGGCCAACATATTCACAGGAACTAAAAATGGAGGGATGATTCCACAGACCTTTCTATCTCATCCTTTGCTCTCTACATTACTTCACCCAAAGTGATTTCAACAGTTTTATTTCAAAACAATGCTACAGGTTAATCAAAAGCACTTTTAAGAGTGTCCCCTACAATTTTCCCAGAAACCTGACAGGCCACCGAGGTCCAACTCAATGGTCAGCTCTCCATAGCTTAAACGTAAAGGGGAAATGGCAAAGGAAAGTATTTAATTCATTAGGCATCTGTTGTAGAGAAATGAGAAAACAGAGTTAAGCCCCTTACCCATAACCATCTGACCCGAAGGGGACTGATAGAGCAGATGATGTTGGATGTTTTTTGTTGCCTTTCACATGCAACTTCTCTGATTTCCGCCACTTTGCCCTGCGATTCTGAAACCAGACCTGACAAATGGAAAGAAAGGATGCATTCAGATAGGAAAACATCTACTCATGAGAACACAGGCAACAAATCAGCAATGACTGCCTCTGCACACACCAGGTGAGGCCAGAAACCTTTCTTCCAGAGACTCTGCAAGATTCATTGTAAACAGAAAGAGAAGAATAGCAGCAAAAAGTACCCCCAAACGCCAGTTTCCTTTGTTGCCCATGATCTTCAAGATCAAAGAGACTAACTCTTTGGGTGGGGTAGTCAGTTATGTCCATCCCTGTGAGGTCTCTTCTCTTGTCACCAGTGGCAGGTACAGTCTCTATCTCGTTACTCATGAGCTTCTCTTTCCTTCCTACTCAAGCTCCTCCTCCCTGCTCCAGTCCCCCTCTGTCAATTTTCTGCACAGAACCCACAGCCAGCAGTTACCCACACAGATGTTACCATCACACGCTGTGGTGTTACACCAACGACAGCCGCGATCTCCCTCCTCTTCTCATTGTCAGGATAGTGGTCCTCCTCGAACATCTTCTCCAGCTCTTCTAGCTGCTCTAGAAATGATGCATTGTTCAAAGAAAGAGAGAAGGGGAGTATGTGATAAGAAAATAAACAAACAAAAAAGAAATGAGTGTAAAACAAAACAACATTTTTTACTGTACTTAGAAACACATGAACAACATAAAAGTTACGTTTTATCGTGGAAAAAATATTTTTCCACAGTAAAACAAATAGCATTACTAGTGATGCTTCAAATATAAGGCATTCAGGAACCTTTATTTGAAGAAGTCTTCACACATCTAACAGTGTAGAATTCACTGCAATACCAGTTACAGCAGTTCAGCACCTCCATGCTGTGCCTTCAGTATGGTGAAGGAAACACAAGCACCATTGTCACTACCAGTGTCACCGTCTGCCAGTGGGTTCCCCGATATCTACCTGCACTATAGAATGTGCGTGACTTCTTCCTGACTGGTGGTAGAATGTCTGGGTTCTCAAGTAACTCTTTTTTTCCCTTGGTCCCATCATGGCTGCTTCTGGATTCCACAAGTGAAGACACCTTGTAGGACTGCTGAGCTGCAACGCTGGCTGAAGTACATTTGAATGAGCGGCGCGCAGCTGGGCCACACACATCCTGCCTGCAGAGGTCTTCAGGGATTCCACTAGATGCTTCCTCAGCACACATTCCACTTCTGTCCTTACTTTTTTTCTTCTTTGCCTCCTTTTCAATCTCATCAGAGTAATAGCTCTCACACCGTTCATGTGACCCTGACTGACCTGTGGGCTCCTGCACAAATGCAACCACAGAAAGTAGAGGCACAACCTTCACATCACTGAGGAAATTTGACAGCTGCCCACACACTGAGGCAAGGTCAAGCTGGCCATCAAGGGCCACTGAGTCTTGGGAAGTTGACCCACTTGCCTGCAGGGTACAATAGCTTCCATCTTCCTCCACTGTCTTTACAGGGCTGATCCTACCTTCTGTTCTCAAGGTAACCTCAACTTCTTCCTTTATAGCTGTGCTTTGGAATGCAGACAGGACATTGCTCCCTGTACCATGACCACCGACAGCATCAGCATCTACCACGAAGCGCTCAGTATTCAGCGATGTGTCCTCCCTCTCGTCCTTGCACTCTACAAGGAAAAAATGAAAAACACCACCCCACACCCACGTTGTCTGAGCCAGATGTGCCAGGATGCGCATGAGAAAAAGGGGATGCCTGGATAGGAAGTTTCAGTTATGGGAGAAGGAAAACACTACACAATGAAACCCAACAGTTCAAAACAAAGTCTGTCACCAGGACACAGTGCTGCTAGGAAGGCAACAGCAAAAAATGCGATATTGTCAACATGGAGATATTCAAACATCTGAGATGAGAAAAGCCTCATTTTGAGGGTGAAGATGCCTGCAAAAACAACCAACTTAAAACTACAGGAAGAATTCATTCCAGACACAGAGAATAAAAGGAATATTATGTATTATAAATACAGCAGTGGGAAAACAGCACCGGAGATAACGAAGGTCTTCAGAATAAGGAACAGAACAAAAATCAATGACTTATCAAGACACTAAGTGTCACCTTATTAAAATGAGCAAAAGTAAAATACAAGTAAAATTCTGGTCTACTGTGTCAGCAGTGATTATCTGACAAATGAAATCACTTTTTGATTTACACAAGTTTCTATTTTACTCAAGCTGACCAAGCAAAAAAACCAAACCAAACCAAAAAACCACAAAAACCCTCAAACCCAACCAATTAATTGTAGAAACTTCTAATAACTGCCTTAAATTATTTTCTGCAGCTTCAGCCACGACACTTATGAATAACAGACTTACAAGATAGGTAATTAAATAGCTGTCTAAGGACAAAAATAGGTGAAGAAGTCTGATGAAGTTTAAAGCACAAACTGCATTTCAATAAAAGAGACTGAGTAGTAGAAGACAGGTCAGAAAAACCACAGCAAGAGAAACAATTAAAATAGGCAACAGAAAAATAAAGAAGCATTATACTTCCCCAGCTGGCATACACATTTCCAGAAGAAAACCCACTGATTGTCTCAGAATGTGTGAGTCTCTGATTTCTGCTACTTTTTTTTTTTTTTTTTAAAAAGGTGACTATTCCTTAAGAATGGAAAGTAGAATAATAAAACCATATATCTGCCTCTGCCCGGAAAGAGGAAAGTTTAAGTAGACTGTTGGCAGCATTTCAGTTGCATGTGCCTATAGAGAAACATAGTTGCTTAATCTGGGGGGGGAAAGATCTAAAATAATTTAATTTCACTCTGTCCTACTTTTGATATATATAAGTGCAGTGCCAAAATAAAATACTTGCTTTCTGCCTCTATGTTTCTTTCTTAAACAATTGTTAATCAAGGAACCCCACAACACCAGTCAGATGGGAGAATCTTCATGGAAGTACAAGGGGATGCCAGGCTACTTCCAAGATCTTCTAATTTCTTTGTTTTCTTTTTTTACAGGATTTAAGAGAACTGAATTAG
>NW_010308235.1:14936-15953 GCF_000700745.2 Antrostomus carolinensis
AATTTAATCTTGTTAAGCAGCAACAGTTTCCACTGCTGTTAAATGATCTGAAATACCCTGATGAGGGGGTCAGGAACTGGGTGCTGCAGAAGCTGGCTATGTTCTATATCATTCCTTTTTCCACCATGGTCCTCACTGCCTCTGAGCTCATCTCGCTCATTATGTGAAAAAAACAATATTTTCCCGTGTCATCCATTCTGTCACTCACTCTCTGCTTCAAATCAGGAAGAGCATTTTCAGCTTAGTGTGCTGATTTGAGAAGGCTTTTTACTTATTTTTATGCAAACACCAGTATGTGCTTACATCACAAAGTGCATTTCAAAGCCTTGTGTATGTACCTTGTATCTGCAGCAGAGGAGATTGACACCTGGGAGTTTTATGTAATCTACAGGAATATGCTTCCAGGAGAAAGTAAATTGCTATTTCCATTTCTAAAACATACACCAAAGGCCTGACAACAACTTGGGATTGCCAAATAAAAAACCTGAAACGAAAATAAAAGTTTGGCGAGAAAGATAGGCCTTCATGGTAACAAATGCAGAGCCATCAAACCACTCCTTTCTCTCGTGGCTCATACAGCAAGGGACTAGGCTGGACATCACTCTGTCCCACTTTCAGATAAACATAAACTTAAGTAGAAGAGATTTTAGCTGACTGGGAACTTCACACATATAGAGTCTGGAACGCCTGAGCTGCTGAAAGTGCACGAGCAGGAAGCAAAGTCCACTTTTTCTTCTCACATCCACCTCCTTAGATGTTTCTTGGAACCAAGTAACCCCTTGCACAGCGACAGCAAGATTTCTAAGGTTGGTTTGAGTGCTTGGTGCAAAGCAACCTGAAGACAGGCACAGGAAGAAACATCAGCTTCACAGGTGCACCCGTGCAAGCTCAGACAAGGAAGAGGAAAACTGGACAGTGGGTGAAGACCCAGCAGCCTGGAAACCCAGAGGCAGCAGGAACCCCTCAGTGTGATAGGAAGGGAAGCCCGCCCGCCGCCAGCCCCCACGCCAGCCTGCC
>NW_010308236.1:0-6169 GCF_000700745.2 Antrostomus carolinensis
ACCTGACTGTCTGGGTCCAGGGTCTCATATCCCCTGTTGTCACTGACACCAAAATGGTAAGATGGAACCTAATTTCCTGGCTCTAGTTGACGTGAAGCCAAAGGGTAGTTCTGGATTTCCTAATTGCAAGACCATTTTGTCTTAGGTTTTGCTCTCACTTATCCTTTCTGGAGGTTCCTCACAATTAGCAGAACTGTTTTGCTAGAGCCAGGCTCTTCTCAGTGATGCCCAATGGTAGGACAAGTGGCAATGGTTGTAAGCTGGAACACAGAAGGTTCCACTTAAACTTGAGAAGAAACTTCTTTACAGTGAGGGTGACAGAGCACTGGAACAGGCTGCCCAGGGAGGTTGTGGAGTCTCCTTCTCTGGAGACATTCAAAACCCACCTGGATGCCTTCCTGTGTGATCTCATTTAAGTTCCTGCTCCGGCAGGGGGATTGGACTAGATGATCTTTCGAGGTCCCTTCCAATCCCTCACATTCTGTGATTCTGTGTGATTCTGTGATTCTCTTCTCTGGAAGACTTTGGTTTAGGTTTAGTTTAGGATTGGATTTGGCTTGGTTTACTTGATTACTGTTTGTATTCATCAAAATATCTCTGGTGGTCTAGATCACTATGATTTAAAAGCTGGAAGAAAGAACTAACAATTGATTTGCTGCTCTGACTGGTACCAAACACAGATTTTCTAGATTTGCCTTGTTTATGTAAGTTGTTCCCTGTCTATAAACTTCAGAATTGTAAGGGTTGAAATACTTTAATGTTTAATTTAATGCTGAAGTAGGCAAAAAGTAACCTTTTCATTTGGCACACCAGTTTAAGATCATTTTTTATTTTCCTCTAGACCCTCATAATTAAATTGGACTCCTATGCTGTTGAATCAATTTACAATTAATACAGTTGCAACTTGCTGCTTACTTCCATGGTTTTTATCTTGCTCTTCTGAACAAATATAAGTAAACATGTATCAGTGCCTGAGGGAACAGAATTTCCAGATTGCATTTTAATGCAGTGGTTTGCTTTATGGAAACTTGCAGACAACCTGGAAGTTATAGGATGGAATCAAATATGCATCAAATATAATATTCACTGTCTGAGTTGTATTTCCTGCCCTGTGAGTACCAGGAATCATATCTCCCACCCTCTGAGTTTCTGTCAGCAATCAACACCATTTACAACACATGCGGTATAGAGAAAAATTACATTACAATTATAGTTGATCTCTGTTATGACATGTATCTTCATGGTTACAGAGAGGAGAGATAACTCATCACTGAAATAGCCATGAGTGATACAGCTGTCTTTCCCCATAAGAAGCGTCATAATAGATATTGGCTCACGTACTACCTATTTAGAAAACCATTGTTCTTAAAAAAATGAAGTTTTTTATAAAGTCTAGGAAAATTAAAGCCAACAAACATAACTAGGAAAGGAATTTTTTCAACCCTGTAAAATTTAAGGAAGTATGAAGCCACCAACACAAGGAAGACATGGACCAGTTATAACAAGTCCAGAGGAGGGCCATGAGGATGATCCGAGGGCTGGAGCACCTCTCCTATGAGGACAGGCTGAGAGAGTTGGGGCTGTTCAGCCTGGAAAAGAGAAGGCTTCAGGGAGATCTTATAGTGACCTTCCAGTACCTGAAGGGACCTACAGGAAAGCTGGGGAGGGACTTTTTATAAGGGCAATTAATGATAGAACAAGGCCCAATGGCTTTAAACAGGAAGAGGGTAGGTTTAGATTAGATATTAGGAAGAAATTCCTGACTGTGAGGGTGGTGAGACACTGGCACAGGTTGCCCAAGGAAGTTGTGGATGTCAGTTGTTCAAGGTCAGGTTGGATGAGGCTTTGAGCAACCTGGTCTAGTGGAAAGTGTCCCTGTTCATGGCAGGGGGTTCGGAACTAGATGATCTTTAAGGTCCCTTCCAACCATAACCATTCTATGATTCTATGAATTTTGCCATTACATGACATACCTAAACCCAACCCTACATCTAAACGTTAACATGTGTCAGAATTTTATTGCATTCATACTTAGGGGTAAATGCACATGCTACAAGGAATATACACCAAAATGGTACACCAAAATGTTATCTTTGAATAATGTTACTATAGCTAGACTGTTAATGTGTGAAGCAAGGATATGCTTTCTACAAAGATGATACCACATGAGCTTCAGTAGAGCCTTTATAATATTGTGATCTGTCACATATACTACAGAATGACTGTTTTCAAAATGGCTGGAGAGGATTGAATTTTGGCCTGCTTTCTTATGGTATAAGATAAATTCCTCCCATATGCTTGTCAGTCTCTCTTTGCACATTTTCCAACCACTGGCCAACTGCAGCTACATTTGAAAGACTAAAATTTTTAAAGATAATTAAATTCCTAGATTTTTTGTGAAAATCAGCAGCTGAAGAAGGGAAGTCTTTCATGACTTCCTATCTAGGCATAGCAGGGAGAACTTGGCTATTACGTATTCCTCTTGGCAGTAGCCAGCCAGACAGCCAGCATGTGCACCTAGTGAGTTTGCCATACAGGTTATCTGAAGTCTGTAGGGGTATTGCCAGGGGGAACCTGGGGCTTCACTATGGTCTGGTAACACCCAACAAGCACCTTGGGAAACCTGGCCTTGCATGTTCTGCTGCTCACAGATAATTTGTTGGGTTTTTTTTAATGAAAACTTCTTTTGTGTCTCTCCAATAGCACAGTCAGGGCTGCTCTAAAATTTGCCTTTGACTTTACTAAACTTCTTTTTAAGAACTTCAGTTCATAGCTTTTTTGGGCAGAAGGGAATTTCTAAAAACCTCGACCTCCTAGCTTGACCTGCATAACACAAGCCACAGAATATTATCTCGTAGTTCCTGCAGGATTATTCTCCTTTTCCATGTAAGTGAACTATATTGAATTTGATAAGTTGAAGGAGCAAAAAGATTTAGAGGTAAAGGATTATTCTCATCTCCTGGCTAAGGCCCCTATCCAGCAAAGTGCTCAGGAACTGGAAAAACCTTATGACTACAATAATAGTATGTTTCAAATTAAGCAGGTATTTATGTTTTTCAATGGATCTGGACTAAGCTTGTTACAGATTACTATGGTGTTAGGCAATCAAATTCAGTTCTGATCTATGAAGCTTCATTCTTATACAATACAGTAACTTTGGTCATCAGTCTGAAAAAGTTAAGACATGCCATCACTATACAAATACGAAGTTTTCAAACTCTTCAATTGGTAGACCAGGTATAACTGCTATGTAAGATTATGAAACATTGTCTAAAGTGACAGGTAAGTCTGTAAGTCTCAAAATATTCTTTTTATATGTGCTGGGTTTGATTTTGTTTAAGAATAAGGACATATTATGCTATTTATTTCACTTGCATCCTGAGACACTGTTTTCACCATATAAAGCACAATAAAACAAATACATACTTTTCAGGCTGTAAACCTGTAGAAACTACTTGAAGGTAAATTAAACAAATTTATATGTTCAGATTTTGTTAGTTCTTAACTCTTCCAATTTGTTAAAGTAAAAATATTGCTTCTTGATAAAATATCTATAAACCTTAAGTGTGAACTTAAATGTACATGAATTTTATAATTTAATATTATATATACAAGTGCATGTAAGTATTTAAACTTTACTTTGTAATTTAATATTTATAAAACTAGACACTTTTCAATACACTTATATTTGTGATATTTCCTAGACAAAGTAGATACTAAAATGAACATAACATAAAAGTAACTTTTACCAAGTTATGAATGATTCATTTTACATGAGAAAAATATTTATGAAGTGCTAACTACCTACATAGTGAAAATAATAACTCTTTCTTCCTTTTTTTCCCTCCAAAACACAACCCAAGTCATTAACCTTTTTATAAAATTTGAGAGTTTTGCTTCTCACCTCAGCAGGATTTTAAGAAAAACATGCCACACTCAACCCAAAGGGGTACCTTTTTCTACTCACTTGAAATTGTTTTTGAATATTGGTTGCACTTTGTCTTGTCTATGCATTTTGATATATACCTTTTTCAACATATCATACCAAGCCACTGTATATGGATATAATGAAATGTTTGGGTTAGGAAGCATTCAAAATATACCTGTGATACTACATTATGTTAGTATGATTCTTAGGCTGTGATATGTATTATTGGTTAACTAAGGCAAGGGAAATAATGTATATGAAAAGATATGTCTTCTTTACTTCCAATTAAATAAAAAATTCAAATCAAAAGCATCTGTCTTTTTTCGTTTATATGTCAAAATGTAATTGGCTATGGTTGGGGTTTGTTGCCTTTATTACTTTTAATAGCTGTACAGCCACTGATTGCCCAAGCTGATGGTTAATTTAATTTCTGTCAATACAATATTGGGGCTGTCTACATATTCAGGCCATGATTAACTGCAGCAGAGTCCATAACAGTAGTGTTATTATTACTGCATTTAACTACCTCTCGGGAGAAGACAAATTAAATTATGTTGAAAATGCTGTTGATTATCATTACGGACTTATTTGTAGAGCACAATTACTGATCTGTTGTAAAATAAATCAAATTTTTTATCATCTTGGTATAAATTAAATGTAATGTAGGCGAATGGAGAGTGGTTACTGAAAGAGTTCAGGCAGCTTTGTATAAGTCAACTGAGCACTGAATTAAAATAATAATCACAGATGAACATGATATTATATTTTAATAACAAGCTACTTTATGACCAAGTGTGCCTCATAGATTATGGGACTTCAACAATAAAAAAGCAAACTTAAAATGCTTTATGTGCTGTTGACTTAAACAAAAGGTTGAGGCCTTCATATAAATTATTTTCTACTGTTTGTTCTACATAAACTGGAAACACAGTTCAAGCAACCAATTTAGGACACCACTTAAAAAATATAATTACACTAATAGGCTACACGTGACAGCACTTTAGTTCTCCTCCTCCCTCTATGGCATACTTATTTCTGCCATACTGCATTAGTACCTTATGGAATGTGGGGCTTTACTGATAACTTCAGTGAAAACAAAATATGTGCAACATAATTGCAAATATTTAATTACATTAAATGCTCACTATTAAATGCCCCGTAACCCTACCTCAGAAAGGGCTACGCAGTTACTTATTGATTCATGGAGACAAATGTGAGCAGGTATAAATGGGTCTTATCCTGCCCTCTCTGTAGATAAGTGATCCAGCTTCTGTCAGATTTCTTTCAGACCATCAACATCAGGAAACCAAGAAGGAATGCAAGGGAGATAGAAGTAGAAGATGCCTCCAATTTCTTTCTACCCCAGTTAGCAGAATTCAGCCTGAATCTCTCTCTCATGGGACTAGTTCCTCAGCTGGCATGTATCTCCATCAGCTTCAGCAAAATTCTGACAATTAACGTCAACTAGGGATCTGCTTACAGGGACTTGTACCACTTACAAGTGTCCTTACAAGTTATACTTGCCCAGCTCAACCATTCCTCAACAATCTCTGATGCAAAACAGGCCTTACTAACTACAGTGTATTCCAGCATTCTTTACACAGAAAAAAATCCCATTGGCATCCACGGACATTTTGCCTACAAAGAAGCCACATAAAAAGCCTCAGAATAAGCCATTTCAGTAGATGTCCATCAACTTCAATTACAGAGTTCTACTTTTAATTTTGCCAAACATCAATACTTTGGTGTAAAACAATCCACACTTTCTCTTTCTGCCTCAGAGTTACTTCTTCTCTATCCTCTCTACATTTTCAGCTGGAATCACTCAGTCATTCCCACGAATTAACTAAATCTGCTCTAAGAGTACTTGAGCCCCACAATTCCTGACATGCCAACTCCTCTGAGTTTTTGTTCCCAGCACAGTGAGCTCCTAACTGCATTAGGCATGCCCAGAGCTCATGGCACTCCTGATATGCTAATCACATCCATTATACTCCAAGCCTTGCAAAAACTCATATACAGCTCCAGAGTATACAAGTAAATTACATCTGCAAGACACCCTTTGGCCTAGGAAAAATATGATGGGCAGTGAGCCACAAGTTCTAGTTGCAGCTCTTCATCTGACGTTAATAATTCTGTGCACTACATAACCCTTATTATGCAGCAAGGCCTCATTAAGAAAGAGACAAGTATCATTTGCCATATTTTGCAGATGGATTAACTCAGGAGCTGTCATTTGTG
>NW_010308236.1:6204-8551 GCF_000700745.2 Antrostomus carolinensis
ACCCAAGTTGTACACACTTAGCCAAGCTGCATGTCAAATCTATGTGTTTGGCTGTGCTCTCCTCAGTTACCAAACCACATTTCCACACAAAGCCAGAAGCTGGACCAAGAAACCTTGAAACTGATGATAAACCTATGAGCACTAGCATAATTTTGCATGACAGTAGTTTTCTTTCTTTGTTTTTTCTATTTTTAAAGACATAAAAAATGTCATATAAAATTCTGTCTTTCAGTAAAATAGTAAAAAAAGTAATTTGGAGAACCGTCTTAATTAGGAGATCAAAGGATTCAAAAAGTTAAACTGCTCAGGCTGCTCTCTGCTCCCTTGTACAAAATACAAAAGCAGTGAATGAAGCACAAGGCATTAAAGTTCGTTCCTTGGTGTTTGCACCACTGGGTAGAAAAGTTGAGTTCCTCACTCTACTACAGACTTCCTTTGATCATGGCAAGGTATCACTATCATAATTCAAACTCTTCTTGCTATTATTTATATTAAAAATACAAGATTACATTCCTACTTTCTTTCAACTTGCTTTTCTGGCCTGAAAAGTTCACTTTTAGAAAAACTTAACATGAGAATGTGTGTCACAGAGTCTGTTCATTTAAACCATGCATATCAGCATTACAGCCATCCACAGAATTGCATATAACCAAAATAGGTTTTTAAAAATCTTTAATCATTAGTTTTGAAGTAGATGGAATTCTACTCTGCATTACAGACTACTGCAAAAAGGAATGGGCCCTGCCATATAGAATTTATATAATAATTTCAAGTGTGAGACAAAACAAGGGTTAGCAAAACCAGAAGAAGAGTGAGATTTCAGCTCCACTTTGAGGAAGAAAAGCCATAACACAGAATGAAACAGAAAATGTGCAGATATAATCCATGCTTAAAATATTCTCAGAATCCATTACAAAAAAGGGTGATAGACTCTGAATGAAAGGAAGTTGCTAGCGAGCTTTCCATAATATGTGAGGAAAACACTTTTGTTCAGTTTATACTAGCAGTCAAATGATTTTAAGTTTTCAGTGCAGGACTCACTGCTGACTTCTTTAGTGTTTCTGCTCTAAAAATAAGGATTTGTTGAAAACTGGTCCTGGAAAGCCTTAACAGATCATGGGGATAGAAACAGCATTTATAACCCTGGGTTTCCTACATTCACATTCATGCAGAAAAGGCAAGTCAATCAAAAACAATGTTTATTTTTTAAACATTATTTCTGTTCACACACTGCTTCCCTCATCCTAAGATAGTACTCTGTATTACAACAGAGGTCAACTGAAGCTACAATGAAGTCAAGGGTTTTAATTAAAAAAGCATTAAAAGTTTCAATGTGTGTAGATATTTTCCCACCAGATCCCACTGTTTAAACATCCTGATGTTCACTTCCAGTACAGCAAATTAACACAAAATTGACCAAAATCTGCTCACATGACACTGACAGAAAAATGTAAGCAATCTTACATGCAAAAGAAAATGAGCTCAATATAGTCTTTTATATTTCTTGAAGAGGTTACCAATGCAAGCTTTGCAGACACCAGAATATGAAAGAATACATCACTATTAGTAATCCACTTGATTAAAGATTACAAATATCCATAAAAAACACACCAGTCTGCAGTAATCCTCTTAACAATGAATGCTTCAACTGAAACAGCTATGCTATTTCAATAGCTATGCTCAATACAAGTGAAATGCACTTCACGAAGGGGGAGCTCTGAAAGGATCTTGATACAGTAGTGGAGGGCACTGAGCTTATTTGATGTGACACACTCCATTCATCTTCATGAAAGTTTTAAACTCATGAGATACAAACTGATGTCTATTGTCATTTACTGGCAAACTATGAGGTGTAAACACTTCACACAGCTCCCTCACAAACATGAAGCAGGATGATAGCTTTGATGGCACTGATGGATGGTGTCCTTACGGCCAGGGGAAGGAGACTCATATCAGCAGTGACACTGTGGGGTCTATCAGCTGTATTTAAAACAAAGCAGATCGCAGGATTGTACCAGAGCATAAACAGATAACAGTGCTAGGACTTTATTCACTCCTTGGGAACTAAACCCACCTAGTTTGATGACAGTTCAAAAGCTGTCAACTGTGAAGTTCAGAAGTTCAATTCCTTCAATATATGATTATGCCTTATAATTAGGTCTTCCGTATATTATTAATGTATTCCATACATGATTAATCATATTATGGTATGATTATGAAGTGACCCTCCATACATGATCATGCTACAATAGGTAAATCTCTCCCAGTACACACAAGGGAAAAAAAATCTGTCACTGAAAGAATGGTTGCTCACAGTTTGCTATTGTGGTGGGTTGACCCTGGCTAG
>NW_010308237.1:0-3835 GCF_000700745.2 Antrostomus carolinensis
GCCGCGGCTGAGGCCGCCCGGGGCAGGGCGGTGGGGAGCCGCCTGGGAACGGGACGGCCGTGAAGCAGCTGAACTCAGCGGCGCCGGGCAAGTCCCGGCCCTTCGAGGTTGTGCTGGGGATTTAAAAAAACAGTTCATAACGCAGTGAGCGTCCCTGGCAAGCGGTCATTCCTTTCATATCACTTCTTGGCAGGTGATATGAAAAGGACAAAACGTAAGAGGTGGGGGTTTTATGGCTTCTTAGCCCCAGGCAGAACAGTAAGAGGATTTGATTTTGTTTCTGCTGCATCAGCTTTTCTCGGCTTACTGTCTTTGACAGGTACATAAACTAGAGCGTGTATAGGTGGGTAGGGTTTTGGGAGATGTGCCTGGGTTTTGTGGTGAGGCTTCCGTGGCTGGTTGTCCTTGTTTCGTGCTTTTCCAATAAAGCAGCACACTGTGAGAAAGTGTTGTTACCAGGATTCGATCAAGTGAAACAAATTATACACAAAAGTTTTAGAAGAAAAGGAATGCTCCTTAAACTTATACAGTCTTTTTAAATCCTAGAAACTGTGAAAACACAAATTTACTTTCAAAACTACATACGAACTCTTAATAGTGCCTGTTTACTGCAGTGACCTCTCAGTGCTTATATGAAGGAGAAATCAAAGTTGCATTCGGGAACGTAGAGTTTCCAGACAGCCCAGTTGCCTTCTGGTGTGGCACAGTTAGCATGCCCAAGTCTGAAATACCAGATTTATTTTAGTATTATTTTAGACAGAACTTAAAACTTCACATGGGTGAGATCAAACAGCCATAAACTCGGCATACAGGGAAACAAAGTTTCTTCCACATACAAGTTTTTCTATGTTATGATAATCTGTTCCTCTTCAAGATAGACTGTGTGCTGCAGGAGCTCCCAGGTGCGACGAAGCCTGTGAAACTAGTGCTGCTGCAGAGAAGTTCTCAGGTGGTCACAGTTGAAGTTGTTTCGCTTTGTTTCCTGTAACCATGCTGGGGTACCAGAGCTACTGAAATCAGACTAATATGTTGCCATGCACAGCTTTTGAATTTTATCCTCCCAAATGCATCACCCTGTTAATGCCCTGATGTGCTCGGACTTAGATACTTGCTCTTCTGCAGGACTGTTGAGTTCTGATGACGGTTGCACTGATATGCGTACGGTCCTTCCTCTTGTGAAGCCAGTCTGGGTGCCTTAGTAATGCTGTTACACAACGCTGTAGCTTCTCTTCCTTCCCTTTTGGGATTAACTACAAGTCTCTGTGTATAAGATCTGAAGTGTGTTTTGATTGCCACTTTATTTTCTGGCTACTTTAACGTAGCTTGAATTGTCATATATATCAGGAAGGAGGGTCCATGATTGTCTTTTAATTGTCACTGGTTAGAAAGATTTTAAGGTATAGACAGGAAGAATTAATTTCCATATGTATTGCTTCATGCTTCCAGGGATGGGAATATATTTTGGGGTTTTTTTCTTGATTTTTCTAGGAAAAATGCACCTCCTAAATTGCTACTTTGTGTAAGATCTTTTTATCTTGAGCTTACTCATACAGATATTGTGAGCTTTTCTATCTTAGTTCCTGAGAGGTAATGAAGTACACAGTGCTTGTAGTCAGGCATATTGCAGATGGCAAAACTTCAGAGATCTTACTGAAAGCAGCACTGACAAGTTGGTGTCAATGATATCAGGATTTGGGCTTTTACTGCACATGTATTAAATATTTACTGATACTTCGTTGTCTCTGACAATTTGGTTTTGTACTATGTGGTATTGAGCTGCTGAATGTTTTGCTTTCTGAGAAGTTCTTAATGTCCTACTTTACTGTCTTCAGTGGAAAAGGCAATGGTGTTTAATGCTTAAGTTTTTCCTGAAGCCTGTGGTAGGCTATGAGATTTTACCATAGGATTTCCAAACTCTTAAATATCAAGTATCTACAGTGAAGATAAAAGAATTTTCAGTTCCTCAGTTGGTATGGATGCCACCACTATGTCATCTGTGGCTGGTTCTGCTGGTGGAGTTGCAGAGGGCAAATATGGGGGTTGGGACTTGAATGTTTTTTCCTCCTGCATTCTTGTATCCCAGTAGCAATTCCCTGGGGAGTGTCAAGTGTGGGACCTGTAGTGATGCTGGGTGGAGCCATCTGTGTTACGGTCTCATTTGGTGTCACAGAAGTACAGCAGTGTAGTGCTCAGGCTGAGCTGTCAGTAGGTACAGGAGGTGGTCTATGGCTGTCGGGATAGGTCTGTTCCACTGGATTTGGCTTAAGCATACCCTCTCCAGACCAAAAGCTTCATAATGAAGTTTACTTTAGGTTCTAAAAGGCCAGGTCAGGTCTTTGCACTTTACCAGTGATGCTAAATGAAATGTCTTTTGCTTGGACTTGTATGTAGTAATTCTTCATAGTTTTGGAAAGGATCTTTCTTCTCTGGCAGTCACTCTAGTCTGCCAAGTGAGAGGACTACCAGGTGGTCGCTTTCTCCCCTTTTCCATAGTGCACCCCTTCAGTAGTTCCCGGAAAGTATTCTTGTCTTGCTGAAGTTGTTTGTTGTGCACAGTTCTGTGGTTCCCATCATATGTTCTTACGTGTGGTGGCTCGTGCAGCATTGCCTCCTTCAGCTACTCCCAAATAGAACTCAAAGCTGCAGCTTAAAGTTCCCAAGCAGGTGACATCTGCTGTGCCTGGGCTTGATCATGTCATGCTCACGTACGCGTAGTTCTGCCCCATTGCACAGTTCTGCCCCATCTGCTCCACATTTCTGTGGAGCTTTTGGCAGCGCGATTATCAGGCAGACTTCCTTCTTTACTCTCCGTTTGATTTTTGCAGCTTCTGTCTCCTAGAGGTTTTTGGCTACCAGTGCTCACTGAGGATTTTTGATAGCTTCCTTTGTCGTTCACTCTCCAGACCTCATAGTAAGCTCCCCAGCAGCCCCCTCTCCCTTCTCAAATAAGCTTGACCCATTATGAATTTTGTGTGTTCTGTATGACAACAAAGTTTTGGGCAGAAGTAAGGCCTGGGCAGGCAACTGGATGTGGAGCCAGAAGGAGCGAACGTGTCAAGTGGGAATGTGGGCAGTGCGAGGCACGGCTCGGCTGCCCTCTGTGAAACGCTGCGGCTACAGCCCAGGCGTGCAGCTTGGCTGAGCCTTTTCTTCTCACCGGGGCCAGATACCTTCTGACCCATAGCTGGTTGCTTGCCTTTAGCAATGCAATGGATGTGGCAACCAGAAGTAGAGCTCACAGTTAGTAGTTATTAGTTTTTTCCTCTGGCTTCTTTCTATATGGCTTTCCTATGCTATTAATACAATCACTGAAATTAAGAAATAACAAGACTTCTCTCTCTGTATTAATAATCCAGCCCCAAACTGTAGAGCTTCTAATTTTGGATGCTGCTTCAAAACCATAGCAGAGAAAGCTGTCTTAAGTACAGATCTGAATATTCTATGTGATTTTTAGAAGTTCTCAGAAGATAAGAATGACTGAATGATGGAAAAAATAATCATGCACATTATAGAACAAATGCTCAGAGTGGTTTGTTTTTTTTTTGGTGTGGCTAAAGTTTAAAAGTTAGTGAGATGTAGGGGATCAGCAGCAGTGGATGTGGGAATCATATTTTAGAATGGCTTCAGTACAAATAGTGTCAATTCAGTCTTCTTTATGCTGGTCTTCAGATATGCCTTGTTTTGCTGTTGAATGAGAACTTTATTCCTGATATTTCTTTAAAACCTTCAGCATCTTTTTAAAGATTGCCACAGAATTTCCCAATTTATAATAATGGCAGTTTTTAAGCAGATTTCTGTCAGGTAGGTGTGGTGGGTTGACCCTGGCTCGAGGCCA
>NW_010308238.1:0-543 GCF_000700745.2 Antrostomus carolinensis
GGTTAATAGCAGTAATCTAAGATTAGCACTGTCTGTTTCCTTGTTTGGCAAATACTTATTCTATCTAAACCCTCCTGCATAGTTTTGTGCATATGAATCTGCATGTGGCACTACTTTCCCGATGTATCTGGGAAGTCAGTACCCATCCTTCTCTGGAGCTCTGCTTCATTCATCAGCAAGGTGCCGGTAATAGATGTTCTGCCCTTCTTTCAACTGACCTGAAAGGTGGGTGTTGGTGTCCTTTCTTCAGGCACCTCATTAGTGCTTCAGGCACCTCTTAGTATTTTCGTAGCACTTTCTCAAAGCACTTTACAAACTTGATTGATTATGGTGATTTGATGTTAAAACCCACAGGAAGTGGTAGAAACTGCAAATTTTACCGGGAATAATGAAGCCAGTATTTGAGGGCAGAAATCAGTTGCCCAAGGTCTTCAGGTTGTTCTGGGATATTCTTCAGGTTTTTAACGGCATTCTTCAAGAAAACAACAATCCCAAGTGAAGCGTCCAGATTGATGGGTTTGTTGGCTTTGTTTTGTTTGTTTG
>NW_010308239.1:0-2517 GCF_000700745.2 Antrostomus carolinensis
ACGGGGCACTTGCTGATGGGGAGGTGAGGGGTCCCATCAGTTTTCCTCCCCTCGTCATGGGAGAGCACAAAGGAGCGTGAGCTCCGGATGTTTTTCTAATTCGTGGGCAGCCCCATCTGGTTTGGGGGGGTAAGGCTGACCACCAGCACTAATGCCAGAACTCAAGGGAAAATCTTAGGTTGGGCAGTGTCCTCCCTGCTGCGATCTCCAGCAGGCCCGAGGATGCTTGGCTAGCTATCACAGAGCTGACTGCAGCGTATTTCACCCATAGACCTAACCTGCTCTGTTGCAGGGATGAGTGGGAAAGTCTCTTCAGACTCTCCATCTAAACTCACAGTAGCATCCTCAGGGGACACACACACAGAGCTCAGGAAGGGTCCGGACTCGTCTAGGTCCAGATACTGCAGGTAGAGCCCAACTTCCTTTGCAGTCTCGGTAAAGCAGGTGTCCCTGCAGGTACTTCTCCAGATCTAAACTGGAGGAAGAGCATAAGCTGCAGAATTTGCTGGAAATTGCTTCACTTTTTCCGAGCTCTGAGGCTCAGCCTTGGGGTTGAGGTGAGTGGTTTGTTCTTGCCCACTCTGTTGCCTGAGATGGGGAAGGAACGGTCCATAGGCCTGGTGGTCTTACTCGAGGAGACACATCCAAGGGAAACTGCCAGGCAGTGCCTCTGATGGGAATAGGTGTGGCAGCCGGGGGTGCTGCTGAAGGAGCTCATCTTCGCAAGAAGCTGGGGATGCGTTTCCTCTCGCCTTTCCCCTGTTTCCATGGGAACAGCAGCAAGCAGGAGCAGCCTGCTCTGAATTTCACTGCCTAACGCTCAGGCACCCCCTGCCCCACCCTCTCGAGGGTTTCAGACCCATCCTCACATGATGGATCCCACAGCTCCAAGGAGAGCTCACTGGTGCGTGTGTACCATGGCAGAGCAAGGCAAAGAGGCACAAGCCAAGAGCTGCCAGGATTTCTGTCGCAGCACTATATGCTATTGCATGCTCACTCATAGACAGTTGAAAATAATTTGCATATGTATACACATTTTTGCTTTCCTCCTGGAGGAAGGGACCTCAGCAGGACCAAAAGGCCCCTGTGGGATCATCACCCTCCAGGAACAGCTCTGGTTTTATCTCAAAGACAGGAACATCAACTAAAAAGGGCAAAGCAGAAGGATGGAGGGAAAAAAATTGTGACATAAGTTTATGTCTTTGCATTTCATAGCCCATGAAATTCCCTTTTTCTCCAGGGAAAATTCCCTTTTTCTCCAGGGAATTTGTCTGTCTGCTTTTGAATTGTTGTTAACTTTGGACTTGTAGATGCTGCATGCATTGTGTGGCAAGAGGTTCCATTGCATATCCACAGATTCAAGGAGCAGCTTCCTTCAGTGTGCCTGTTTTGGGCTTGTTACCCACTAGAACTAACCCTTGGGAAGCAGGCTGCTGCCACCCCTGTGGAGCCACCCACCCAGGCCCTGCAATTTATCCTGCAGGAGTGGATTCAGTAGGATTTTTTGTATCAGGTATCTTTGACACTAGTCCTAGCAGCATGTTTTCTGTGTCTTGGAGACAACACTGCCAAGCACATCACCAGCTATGCTATTTTTGAGCTGAGGTGTCACAAAGAAGTCCTGTGCCTTGCTCTGTCCAAGCTGAAGTTGTACAAGTTCTCAGCCATTTTCTGTGGGAAAAAGGCACGTGGCAGGTTTACAACCCTCGGATAGGAACCCAAGGGCATGGCTGATAATGTTCTACAAAGAGTGCAGGATCCTCCCAAGAATGGGATAAATAAGGCTATAGGCTGCATATGCTGTTTGGAAACTGAAGCGAGAAAGACAATGTTCAAGATTGTGTTCCATGTCACCACCACAAGGAGAATCCAGGACTCCTAATTATAACACACTGCCCTAAACACTCAACTCCTCTTTCTCTTGAGGACAAAAGACAAAAACATCTTTTTTTTTTAATCTGTGAGAATCCCTCCCAGTAACTCCTGTAGGTTTTGGGAAGCTCTAATGTTAGATCATGTTAGAGAGCGGGACAGTTCTGAGACAGGAGCACTCCTGCTGTGACAAAATGGTCGGAAGAAGTAGGGAGGCTTTTAAAAAAACCTGGCAACTGAAACAGAGATGGTGCCCTTACTGGGACATCAATAGGTTTGCTCTCCAGATACTGCCTATCTGCCACACTGCAGAGACATCCATATCTGTTCCAAGCAGATGTAAAACACTAGGTCATATTAGTGGTATTCTTCATTAATTTTCCATAATGTGTAAGCCAGAAAAGGTCTCACACTTTTGTCGCTGGTAGTTACAGAATACAGCCTTTTAGCCCCTGGTTAAATATGTTTTTAGTTGTTACCCATGCAGTAAATTTGCATTTAATTTCTGGAAAAATGTTGGTGGAGGCTGCATTTTAAACCAGGTGACCAGATATACCTATCCTTGGGCTGGTATTTGTAGCCTAAATAAAAAACTGGATTTTGCAGCAAATTTATGTAGCATTAAATTTTATATATATATATATA
>NW_010308240.1:0-218 GCF_000700745.2 Antrostomus carolinensis
TCTGTGGATATTCCAACCCTAACGCCGACAGAAACGTTCCCATGGTGATTATTAATTTTTATCTCGATATATTTTTATAGGGACCCCTTGATAAGTCAGATTATCCTGACAGAACGTGACGTGACTGTGTGTTTGATAATCAAAAGGAGTTAATTCCCTGCCAGGGACTGACTGTGCTCCTGGGAGCGGTGGTGTCTCTGGGTGCTGACCCTTCTGCA
>NW_010308240.1:652-1880 GCF_000700745.2 Antrostomus carolinensis
GGCGGCCGTGGATCGATCCCGATCGGCACGGGATCGGCCGTGGATCGATCCCCATCGGCGCTGCCCGTGTGTGCGGTCGCTCCTGGTCAGTAGGTGCTGACCTGAGGGGGAGATGACGCTGTGCCAGACGGTTGTGATTGTGTAATGGGAGAGGTTGGATGTTGGAAATGTGTGGGGAGCAGCCCTGGTGCAAGGCTTGATCTCCTTTCATCATCTTGGTCTCTAATTAAGAGAGACCAACCCTTCTCCGAGATGTTGGGTTTCCAGAAACCACTGCTGGGTTTCGGTAAGACGTTGTCCAACCACCTCACTCGCTGAGGAGTAACGAGTGCCTGAGGTAGGACCTGCCCGTGCCTGTGGTGAGAATCGCACCCCTTCCCTTCTGAAGCTTCAGATGGGTCCACAAGATTTACTGTGGACAAGATTCACTTTCCTCCCAACATACAAACCAAAATAAAAAGGCAAGATACAACCTTGGAACAGGTCACCCAGAGAAGCTGTGGCTGCTCCTCCCTGGAAGTGTTGAAGGCCAGGTTGGATGAGGCTTTGAGCAACCTGGTCTAGTGGAAGGTGTCCCTGCTGCTGGCAGGGGGGTTGGAACTGGATGAGCTTTAAGGTCCCTCCCAACCCAAACCAGTCTGTGATTCTGTGGTTCTAAGATTGTTTTGTCGCACGCGGTGTCTTTCACGGCGCTCTCTCCACCAACAGATCGTCTATGCGGAGCGGCCTCTGACTGACAACAACAGATCTTTGGCCTCCTATGGCTTGAAAGACGGGGACGTGGTGATTTTGCGACAGAAAGAGACCGTAGAGCCGCGACCCTCCATCCGTTTCCCAGGTGAGTGAGGGTTTGTGTCATCTCCTGCTCTGAGCATCCAGAGATCTCCGTGTTTATCAAACACCAGTTCCATCTCCTGCCAGTCTCCTTTAGCATCTCACTAGGCCAAACATTTACGTAGGAGAGTGGCTAGAGATGAGGCGAAAGGCTTTTAAAATTGGCTGAAGGGTTTGTTATTTCATCTTTGTTTTTAATTCCAAGGCAGCAAATACCATTTTACTGTATTTTTGGGGAAATCCAGAGAAAGCACAGGAGGTAACTGGTCCAGAACAGCCGTTTCCTTCCCCGCTCGGTTTAACGGCGCAGTGACGTGCGGTCTGTGTGGCTCAGACACCTTAAAGGTGAAAAACTGAATGAAATATAATGAAAACTTAACAAGTGTAGGGTGTT
>NW_010308241.1:0-4167 GCF_000700745.2 Antrostomus carolinensis
TTCTCTTCTCTCTCTTCTCTCTCTTCTCTTCCATTCCATTCATTATGGCACGTTTCAAAGCTAGACACCCTACGAGCATCATACAGTGGGTCAACCTCCCTGGAAATCATGACTTGCACCAGGCTTCTTATTGCACGTGCAGCCTGCCACTGCATGCGTCCTGCTGTGGATGGCGTTATGGAAAAGCATTATCTACTCAACCTTTCCCCAGTCTCTCAATTGAAGCTCCATTGTGGTGTTTCCAAATAACGTGCATATACTATTAATATCAGTTACTGACTAAGCGCACAAGTGCCTCAGGTTTCCTATTCGTAGGATTTAGGGCATTCTGCCACTGCCCATTGAAACACTTCGGGACCAAGAGTCCTTTCCAGAGCCGTTCTCTCAGGCTCTCTGAGAGAATTACAAAATTATTATTGCAGTGATGACTCCTGGCCCACATTTTCTATTTTTTTTTTCTTTAGCACAGTAAAGCCTGGAAAACCATTTTCTTTAACACTTCATTGAGTCTCCTTGACATTTTCTTTAGTGCAATGTAATTATTATGGCTGCATGTGTTCAGCTGATATTCATCCTTTCCCATAGCTATTGTACACCTTGATGTTCATCTGCATGCAACCACCACCATCTTATGACAATTGGGCACGTCAAGCTTTGTGCTTCCAGTTGTTCACAGGCTTTTTTTTTTCAGAAGAAGCAGCCTGAAAGCACTCTCAGGTACACTTGAAAAGCTAAATGGTTTCCTCTATTTCCAGGTTTTGAGGGGAGGCAGGGCGGTCTTCAAATCTTTTTTATGAATAAGCTGGAAACAAACAAACAATTAGCAAAGAAACCAACGTGCAGAGTGTGACATTGGGGCTGACAGCAAGGAAGTCTCTGGAGGAGCAAAAGACTCTCAGAGGAGCAGAATGCTGCCAGCAGCCTTCACCAGACCTGGAGTTAGGGCAAAACCACTCAGAGCAGTTGTACTGCAGGAGCCAATGGAAACTTTTACAAAGTGCATCTTCTGCCTGACACCAACTGGAAACCTAAAGCAGCCAAACCAGGTGAAACAGGAGCTGAGGGAATTCTGCCTCCACTGAATCTTGCCCGTAAATGAATGCTGAGTGATGGAGAGCAGGAATACAAATTGCCAGCCTAAGTTTTGGGCTCAATAGGTTGCTTCCTGCAGACTGCTTTCTGCAGGCATGCAGATAGTCCCTTGGCTTATCTGAAATTGAGAAAAGCTTTGCAAAAATAAATGTTTCCTCTTCACCACACCTGATCTGGCCTGTCTCCAGCAAGCGTTTAAAGAGCAGCTTCAGTGCTGCTGGTGGCCTTGCTGCAGGAAGAGGGTATGGATTCAATGTTGCCATCACTCAGCATCTTGCTTATCTGGGAAAAAACAGTCTGGAAAACATCCCAGATTTTGCATCACTTCTTCTAACAGAGGTGGTTGGCTGAAAGAGGAGGGAGGGTGGTCAAGAAATGTCTTCAAACCCCTAGAAAACATTGGCTAGCTCACCCACAAAAGCCTGACTGTTGTCGATGTCTGGCTACCAAAAAAATAAGTGCCCACATCTCCTGCACCTTCCAGGTTTGTACTCTTCAGGTTTGCAGAGAAAAGCTTGAAAACATCACTGAAACAAATCCTAAAAGTCAGAAACCGTGTGGCAACCCTAGTTCCTGTTACCTTTTTTAAAAAAAAAAATAAATAAAGTCTTTTTTTAGCTAGTCTTATGGTGGTTTAAATTTCTGACTCATGGGTTTTTGTGTATGTTTGGGCTTGGTAGACACAATGTAAAAGCAACCCACACAGCACTGGTCAGATGTTTCTTCTGCAGAAAATATTTGTGAAAAAGCATACCATAAAACCACCCAGTAATTAGTTTTCAAATAAAATTTCAGTGGAGAAAACCAAACTGAAGGCACAATTTTCCTTCACCTACAAATTTTTTTCATAAACTGAGAACATCCTTCTGAAAACTGGATAAATCCATACCATGTTTCAGCACATTTTGGTTTAAAAGAAAAAAACAACTTATCTCATGCTGACCTTGGGGAAATATATCAAATTCTCTGGGGAATCTGGAAAATTCCTTTCCAATAATTTTTTAAAAAGTGGAGTGTGTGTTGTTGAAGGTTCTCGTTCAAATTCACTGTCGTCTTCACCTTTTTTCAGCTTAATGCTGGAGCAGCTTCACAGAGGAACAGAATAAGAGGCAGTGAGAGTGGCAGGTCTCTCTGAAGAAAAGGGGAACAAGGTAAGAAGCTCCAGGAGAACAAGGAACAGCATCCACTGCCCCAAACATTGGTGTAATGAGCTTGCTGGCACCTTTTTTCTTGGGCTGACAGTGTGCATAGCCTTTCATGGTGCACCCTTGGTACCTGGCTGGACCATCGCTCTGGTCCCACCTGCACAGGGCACTGCTGCAGCCACCGCTGCACAGTCAGGGTTACATTTCACTTGTAGTTTCCCCAATGAGCTGCCACTGTTGCTATGACAATTCTGTAGCTTATTAATAAGGGAAGAGTAACAGTTAATTCAGGGAAAATGAAAACATGAAATATTTATGGCTGACTTCTGTTTTATTATTGCTAGTTTTCTTTTCTTTCTTTTTTTATTTATTTCCTTATAAGCAGCAAAAAGAATGCCCAGTTTGTGAAAGGACAGATTGTATTTCTGTTTCAGGACTGCTTTATGTAATTAATTCATAGTCATAAACTGAAAAAAAAAAATATAAATCCAACCTCCAAAAAAAGAACAACACAGAGGATCAGCTGAAGCCAAACTTCTATGATGTTTTTCATTACATAAATGTAAAATGTTCCTACTGAAAGGGTTTATTGATCACCAAATAATGAAGGAACAAGACTAAGCTTCCAAAAATGCAGCACCCAATCTATATGGACTGGTAGACATAATTGATTCCTTTCAGTGTGGAGGTGTTAATGCGGGAAAAGATTAGGTTATCTGAGAGGAGCAGCCTGAATGTTTAGATTGCTATTCAATAAAGGCTTTGTACGGTACCGGCACTTCGAGGGGGCTGTTTCATATTTTCAGTCTTATCTGTCAACAGCTGTGCATAATCTGCCACGGGTGGATCAATACGAGCCAACGGTATTGCATTACAGGGTGGTAATTCCTCAGAAAAGAGACCGTGCATTTAGGTTTCTTTGATAGTATTGATGTCAGTGGGCAAGCTAAAAGCTGGTAATTATCCCTCCCTTAAACATTGATTATTTAAAATTTCCCATGGATTGGCAACATGTGGAGCACAGACTGTGTGGAGGCGAGCGGCAGAGGAGCAGACGCCTGGCTTGATTCCCTTGTGTCTGATGTGCCCCATCGTGGCCAAAGTGACCTCTGGTGTACATCGTGTCACAGGTCCACATGCTGGTGGAAGAAACCTTGCCCCATCCATTGCAACACCCAACACCAGTGGGTTTCAGCAGCATGACCTGCGTCCTCTTGGCTCTCTGCCTTCAGACCTGGCACAGCAGTGTCTAATAGAGGAGATGGTTCTGATGTTCGGCCCCACTTGCACAAGTGCTTTTGTGAGCCAGGAAACACCGCTGCCAGTTTCACCATCTGCCCTGTGGTGCAATGGAGCAATCCAACACTGAAAAGAGCAATGTGTCAAACCTGCTGACTACTGTGGGGCAGAACAGGGGGAAACAGCACTATTTGCATGCTGACTCTGAACCAGCTGTGTCTGAACTCATCCCTCTGTGACCACCAAGACCAGTGAAAACAACCCAGAAATTAATTCTGAACCCTCTCCTGTGCAAAGCCTCACTCCAGCTACCTCTGCAAATCTCCTGGATCCCCCTGCCCAGCAGTCAGGGCATCATGAGCTGGGGTGGATGATGCTTTGTGGCTGTGGCAGAGGTAAAATATTCACTTGCGTTGAGCCACACATCGATTTTTTTTAGGCTTGTCTCAAATATTCATGTGTGCAATCCTACCCATGAGGAATCACGTAATCCACAGGCTCGCTCAGGAGCTGCAGTGTGCTGTTGTGTACAGCACTGAGTTCACTGCTAAATTATAGATGTCATGTGTTTATTTTGTGGATGTCTTTTGTTTGTGGATGACAACTTCCTGCTCCAAGTGGTTTTGGAAGTGCCAAGGAGAGGTGCCATGTTGGACCTTATTCTCACCAGCAAGGAGGGGCTGGTGGGGAA
>NW_010308242.1:0-540 GCF_000700745.2 Antrostomus carolinensis
ACTGCTTGTATGATGTAATTAATTAATTAATTAATTGATGTCTGTTATTCATAGAATACCAGGAACATACATAAGCACAACTCAGAGGCAACTTGATTGCATGCTCTGTGCTCTGAAGAGCCTGCTTTGCTTCTGACTTGTGCTCGTTTTCACAGATGTAGCTTTGGGAATATTGAAGAAGTTGTTATCCAGGTGTGGCTGTGCAGCAGCAGAAGTTGGGGAGGGTGGTTTGGGGCAAGATTGAGCAGTAAGAGGGCTGGGAGCAGGCACGGGGTAGAGGAAGGTGAGCTAATGGGGCGGAGGTGGTGTGAATGCAGGCATGAAAAAAAGCAAGATGGGAAACTGGGTTTCTTTGTCCTCTGGATAAAGAGAGCTGGTGGCTTTCCAGTGGGACCACTCCAGATCCCACACTTGCTCCAGGCGTTCTGCATCAGTGTTCCAACACTGAAAACTTCAAACACCCATAGTTATCCCCACTCTAGGAGTACCCTAGAGCTATCTACTCTTTTTAGACTATCTTTTTTTTTTTTTTTTTTTTTT
>NW_010308243.1:0-237 GCF_000700745.2 Antrostomus carolinensis
AAAACCCACCCAGAATGAAATGTTGGTGGGGTGGTGGAACAGGCTGTGGCACGGGATGGGATTTGGCAGTTGAGTGGATCGACCACGCTGGCAGAACTTCAGTCCAGCACATCACATGAGATGGGAGAGGAAACCTGACCTTGGATTTATAAAAAGAAACTGGGATAAAAGGGGACTGATGGAGTGCCAGAAGTTGCTGTCCAGAGTGGCTTGGGGGGGAGGGGGGAGTAAAAGGAG
>NW_010308243.1:298-648 GCF_000700745.2 Antrostomus carolinensis
GTGATTGGATGGTTTGTGAAGTGAAAAAAGAGAAACTTCACTCAGATGAGCCATTTTTCGCTCTTCTGTTTTAATATCTTCTTGGGGTACTTAGGATGAGCCAGGCTGCAGGTCTTTTTTTTATTATTATTATTCTTGGGTCAAGCATATTTCATTTCATTTACTGGTTCCCGAATGGCTGTGCTAAAGTCTTTGTTCTCCTGATTATCATATTTGTAGCTACAGGAAATCGGAAGGGAATGCAGACAGTTCACTGGAGGAAAGTGAATTAGCATACTGTTCAGTTATTATTTAACATGGTGAAGGAGGCTTGACAAACCCTTTGTAGCTGCGCTGTCATGGTGAAGAGC
>NW_010308243.1:674-6334 GCF_000700745.2 Antrostomus carolinensis
CAACATTTCAAGCATCAATGGTCTGAAATGAAAACAATATGTTTTGGTGAAGCGTTCGTCGTAGCTGGTCCTTCCCACTGGCTTCCAGGAGATTTATGATACTTTGAACTAACTGTGAAGAAGAACAACGTAATCGTGTTGTGTAATGGTACTGGGGCTAGTCAGCATGGGTGGTTGAAGGCATCTGAGTTTCCTGATGTGTTTTTGCACAATTGGTGAGGCAGGTGTGGCAATTCTTCTCAAGAGTTAGGTGCTTGACCATGTTTAATTACAGTATGGTTGAAGATCATAGAATCATAGAATGGTTTGGATTGGAAGGGACCTTAAAGCTCATCCAGTTCCAACCCCCCTGCCAGCAGCAGGGACACCTTCCACTAGACCACGTTGCTCAAAGCCTCATCCAGCCTGGCCTTGAACGCTTCCAGGGAGGAGCAGCCACAGCTTCTCTGGGCAACCTGTTCCAGTGTCTGACCACCCTCACAGTGAAGAACTTCTTCCTAATATCTCATCTAAACCTCCCCTCTTTCAGCTTAAACCCATTTCCCCTTGTTTTGTCATTAGTTGCCCTTAAGATAGAGATGTAATTTTAACAGCTACCTGGTGCAATCACCTTTGGATTGGTCATTAGTCTTTATTTTACAGCACCTCAATTTGCAGTGTCGTACGAGCTCCAGTTTACCCCACAGCACTGGTCTGTTATATCTTCTGGCCAGTGGGAACTGGTGTCCAGAGCTCTTACCGTGTTTGGAGACACAAAGATTTGCTGACATGGCAGTTTCACAATACTGACCCAAGATGGTTGAAGAAGGAAAAGTAAACTTGTTGTAGAGGCATGCTAACTTGTGACAGATTTCTCACAGCGTAGGTTAAGCTGGTTAGGTTTAAGGTTGAGCTTTGAAGCCATTTTCATGTCCAAGTTGTGCCTGTGTTGTGCCTTGCAACAGCTTTTAAGTGGATTGAAAATTTTCCCTGCTGCAATTTTAGCCTTTAGAGTTGAGGTAAGACCTAGAGTAGAAAAATCTGTTGGCAGTTTCAAAGGCAGGAGTTGAGGGAACTGTGCTGATTGTGCCTTGTCATTCCCATGGCTCTGTTGACCAAGGCTGTGGGTAAAGCTCTGGAAAACTTTTTGATTTTCAGGGCAATTGAGGTTCTCACATGAGTGTTGTTTTCTCACTGGCATTTTGGCCACCGTTAGTGTTTGGCCTCATCTCCCATCTCCTCAGTAAAATCAGGTGGTGTGTGTGTTGTACCCTTCCCTGACACATTAAGGAGCACTGATTGCTTTGTAAATGATGCAGCATGGGGGTGTAGATGAATACATGTAGATGGATTTCCTCAAGTCCCTGCATGTGGATGCTTTTATTTTATAAGTGAGCCACAGAAATAGTGAAGCAATGAATTCCAGGTTTATTTTCTTTTGAATTGACGTCCTGAGGACATCACACAGCCTTCGAAACACCATCTTTATTTATGGGATCTGTGTTTATGGTATATATCTAATGCAGAGCTGAAACTGCCTCCTGTGTTCTCATCTGTTACATCCCTACTGCAACAGCCCCTCATGGAGTGGACTTTTGGAACATTTAGGAAAGTTATTATCAAGTCACCACTGTACTAAACACCTACACACCAGGATGGGCTCCTTTCACAGCTCTTGGTCTTCATCAAAAGGCCTAGAAATTAGGGTCCTAGACCTAGAAAAGGTCTTCATCAAAAGGCCTCAATTAGGCATGTATCAATTATTGACACCAGCAAGCAGGAAACCTTGATTTTTATTAATTTATCTCATTATTTCTTAGGTTAATCCTCATTTATTGACATTTATTTAAACTTTAATTTGAGGGAAGTCTGCTTGTCTAATCTTATTGCTACTTGTGCTTTTTCAGTAACAAGAAAGGTGTTACCTGTCCACATTTAGTTCTCTAGTTTAACATGTCTGTGGAAGATTTCTTGGAGAATAATACATTTTTTTGATGCTATTGATGTATTTTATTATTGATTACTTCTATTTAAATGGAAATTGAGATCTATTCCAAAGGCTTCTCCAGGGAGGGGGGCAGGGAAACAACACCAGAGTATGTTAGTTAAAGATGTATTCAAAGCCTTAAAAAGAAAAGGGGGAAAAAAAACCCTCAATGTTTTGATAAATAATTTAAACTTGCTGCATTAAAGTATTTTTTTTCCTAGGACTGCCTGTTTCTGTTTGCTGTTCTTTTAAGCACTTAAGGATTAGAAGATCTCAGCTCTTGTGTTTCTCCTCCACTTCCTGCTATGAATTAAAAAAAAAACAAAAAACAAACAAGTTTTCTCCCTTTTTGAACCCCTAATTAATTGCTGAATTAAACAATTTTGTCAGTGAACAAGAAGAAATGAGAAAAATTCTGATTACACTTACAGAGGAGATTACTTTTTTCTTTTTAGGTGTTTACCTCCTAACTCCTCAGTTCTTTGATTTAATTTTCTTTAAAATCTTAGCAGTCAGTGAAGGTTGTTAAAACAACATGGTTTTGATTAGGCATTAAATTTGCAAATGATGACTCTTAACATAATGATACTTTGTTTCTTTTTTTAGTTTTTAAGTGATTTGTTTTTTCCTGACAACACTCGGGGGTTGCACATTTTTCTGGGTTGCATTTGGAAGCTGCTTCTTTTGGATATGAAAGAAGGTCTGGAACGTTGGCTGAAAAGATGTCTTTGTTATATATTCCTTTTAAAAAAAGAAACAGTAAAGGGAGAATTGTTTAAACATGGATCAAAAAATACATTTATGAATTGAGGTGGGGGGGTGGAATCTCTGTCTGTGTTGTTTCATAAACATGTCTCTTTGGGCAGGAGGGAGAACAGGGGAAGCAACAGGATTAATTCAAAGAGAGTGTGAACAGACTTCAAAGGACCTTTTGGCAACCGAACTCCAGGACTCTGCTGTTTTCATCTTTTGAGATGGAGTAAAACTCCCTTGATATTTGCTGCTCCTGCAAAAGTGGGGAAGGAGAATGTGCAGATCAAGAGATCCCAAGTCTCCTCTTAGCTCTGAAATCACTGGGTTTATTCCTTGTGATACCAGCACCACTCAATATTACTATTATGGTGTTATTTTTAAATAACACAAGTATTATTTTTTTTTTTTTTGCTGTAGACCAGCTGTTTCAGTGAGGAAATGTTCCAGAAAATTTCACTAACCTCTTACTATTAGGAAGCAGATGGAAGCTGCTCAATGGCAGCATCTCTGTCTTATATTTTGAACAGAAATAAAAAGGAACCCTTTGGCTTTAAGTCCCGCGCTGGTGTAGCTACAGGTTTAAGCATGCCTGCATTGTATCTGGTGAAAGGACAAGCTGCTCATTAACAACTGGTATTTTTAAAGACTTTTTTTTTTTTTGGAGGAAATGCTTTGGAAAGAATAGGATCCAGGATTGGGTTTTTTCTTTTCTTAATTGTGAATGAAGTCTAAATTGAGAGGAGAAAACAGAACTTTCACACAGCGTCTGGTGAGCGCTCTGGCTCTGCCGCGCCGCCAGCACGCCAAGCACCAGAAGCTGCATTTATGTAGCCCCACAACGGCCTCAGTTGGGAAAATTAATTTGAATGCAAACGAACCTTTTTCTTCTTGCTTCTCCTGGGTCAGTTTTAAACCAAGCTATGAGGTAATACAGCAGTTCTCTTAATTTTCAATGTGGACTACTATGTTGATGGTCACGCAGTGTTCCTAGGTTGTTCTTTTGTGTGTCTGCTTCAATATAAAAAATAATAAGAGCTAAAAGCACTAGGAGTTCTTCACTGTTGGGACATAAAAGGAGCCCAGCATCTCATGATCATCCTACTTTCCATGGAATAGAGTCTCAGAATCTCTGTTTCCATGGCTCAGCTTGATCCTGTACATTCCCTTCAGCTACATAAACAGGTTGTGGTTGAAACCAAGTTCTCCGTGTCTGTTGCTAACACGTTACTACATCTCCAGTAGGATATAGGCCAGTTCAGAAATGGTTCTCTTGCTTGTGCTTCTCCTGTCCCTCTCCACTCTGCTTATAGCTAGTTTTCTCCAAGAACAAGCATATAAACCTCTGCAAAGCTTAGCTTTCATCTTACAAAGTGTTTTCTAGTCTTCTCATAAAGGCAGCTTTCATAAACGATTTTACAAGCAATTCCACGGGCTCTTGTACTTTCCCAAACTACAAAAGAATGAAAATTGTTAAATTTTCACTTAATTTACTGGAAGCTCTGGAAGCTGTTGTGAAACTGAAGAATTGAGTCAGTTTTGTTTTGCTGCAACTGAGGGAAAGTGATGAACATGGGAAGAGGAGGGAGTGTACTCCACCCCTGGGTTAGCTGAGAAGGACCTGACAGTGGTGGCCACTGTCTCCTCTCTGCACAACACTTTTCTGAAATCCCTTTTGTCTCAGGTTCGTTTATTGCCAGACCAGAGCCTGTAGCTGATTTTGTTACCTTTTCCTCCTCCCTTGTTTCCCATCTCCCCCTTTCTTTTCCAGCTCATGATCAATTCCCTGACTTGGTTCATCTCAGCACCCTTCAGACAAGCTACCAAAGTGTGGAGGCAGGTACAGCCAGTTGGGGGGTGTGCCCAGCTGAGTCTACTGACAAAGGACCTAATATTTCCATGGATGGTCTCTCAAGATCTGGAAAAGCAATTTTTTTCCTTCTCAGTCCAGGGAAAATGATCATGTGCTTGGATTTTATCTTTTTTCTTTCTTTTTTCTTTCTTTTTTCTTTCTTTTTTCTTTCTTTTTTCTTTCTTTTTTCTTTCTTTTTTCTTTCTTTTTTCTTTCTTTTTTCTTTCTAAAAACAATTTTTTTCCTTCTCAGTCCAGGGAAAATGATCATGTACTTGGATTTTATCTTTTTTCTTTCTTTTTTCTTTCTTTTTTCTTTCTTTTTTCTTTCTTTTTTCTTTCTTTTTTCTTTCTTTTTTCTTTCTTTTTTCTTTCTTTTTTCTTTCTTTTTTCTTTCTTTTTTCTTTCTTTTTTCTTTCTTTTTTCTTTCTTTTTTCTTTCCTTTGGGAAATGAGGAAATTTATCCTGGTTTGCATTCCTCTGTGATGAGGTTGCCAAGAAAAATGGGGTAGAACAAAATTAAGCTCTAAATTCTGCTTTATGGATAGTAAACATCAGTGTTCAGATGCTGTATATAATATCCAGCAACTGGGGAGCAGGTACTAAGTTATTTTAAACAGTAGCTCTTTTTCAGTCTCACTGGGAGACTGACTGCACAGAGGAGTAAAGAATCTTTCAGATTTTGTGTGTATTTATATCAGAATTTGTGTCTCTCTAGCTTTGTTGTGCAGTGGATAATGCACAGTAACACTTTGGTCTGAGAAATTTGACATTAACATGTGAAATTCACAGGGATACAATTACCTACTGGGTAGATTTTTTTTTTAAGATGCTTCAGATAGTTTGTTATTTGCATTTGTATTGACTTGGGTGTTTACTTTTTCTTGTGTAAATAATATATATTGATGTTATGGGTAGAACTACTTATATTTGATAAACTTCTGAAGAGTTTTCATGGCTATAGGGTTTTTGCATGCTTTTTTTTTTTCCTGAGTAGGACTTGTAAATCACAACAGTAAGTGTGTACATAATGCAAGTGTTGAATCAGAATCATTTGGTCTGTGTAAAAAGACCAAAATACTTCTCTTTCTCC
>NW_010308244.1:0-1689 GCF_000700745.2 Antrostomus carolinensis
TGTCTCTCCCCCCCCGTCAGGAGTCGTCCGACAGCACCAACACCACCATCGAGGACGAGGACACGAAAGGTGATGGGGGTACGGGGCGGGGCTGGCACTGGGATGCACTGGGAGGGTGCTGGAATGTACTGGGATGGCACTGAGATGGAGTTGGATGTACTGGGAGGGTGCTGGAATGCACTGGAATGGCACTGGAATGGATTGAGATGCACTGGGAGGGTGCTGGGATGGGACTGAGATGGAGTGGGATGGAGCTGGGATGCACTGGGATGGAGTTGGATGCACTGAGAGGGTGCTGGAGTGTACTGGGAGAGTGCTGGAATGCATTCCAGCACTGGGATGTACTGGCATGGCACTGGGATGGAGTGGGATGCACTGGGAGGGTACTGAGATGCACTGGGGTGGCACCAGGATGCATTGGGATGCACTCGGATGCACTGGGATGGCACTGAGAGGGATTGGGATGGAGCTGGGATGCACTGGGATGACACTGAGATGGAGTAGGATGCACTGGGAGGATGCTGGAATGCACTGGGATGGCACTGGAATGGATTGGGATGCACTGGGAGGATGCTGGGATGCTCTGAGATGGAGCAGGATGGAGGTGGGATGCACTGGCATGCACTGGGATGGAGTTGGATGCACTGGGAGGGTGCTAGAATGTACTGGGATGTGCTGGAATGCACTGGGAGGGTGCTGGAATGCACTGGGAGAAACTGGGGAGTGTAATGATATGCTGTGGAATAGCACTGGGACATACTGGGATGGAACTGGGCTGTGTTGGAATGTCACTGGGATGCACTGGGAAGGCACTGGGATGCACTGGGAAGCAATAGGATGGTGCTACAATGCACTGGAATGGAACTGGGATGTATTGGGATGCACTGGAATAGCACTGGGGCACAGTAGGAGTGTGACTGGGATGCACTGGGACAAACTGGAGTGCACTGGTGCTCTGGAATAGCACTAGGACATACTGGGATGGAACTGGGCTGTATTAGAATGCACTGGAATGGCACTGGGATACAATGGGATTGCACTGAGGTGCACTGGGACATACTGGAATTTAACAGCATGACACTGGGATGGAACTGGGGTGAACTGGAATGTGCTGGAAAGGCACTGGGGGGCACTCTGGGATACAATAGGAAGGCACTGGGATGCTCTGGGATGGAACTGGGGTGAACTGGAAGGCTTGGAAAGGCACTGGGTTGCACTGAAGTGCACTGGGATGGCCCCGAGACCTACTGGTGTAAACTGGGATGTACTGGGACGCACTGGAATGGTACTGGAACTCTCCAGGATGTAACTGAGATGTAGTGGAATGCACTGGAATTGCACTGGGATTGAACTGGGATGTAGTAGGATTGCACTGGGATGGAACTGGGGCATATTGGAATGCACTGGGATACATCAAAGTGCATTGGAGTGGCACTGGGATGCACTGGGATGCACTGGGATTGCACTGGGATGTGTTGTGATGCACTTGCATGGAACTGGGATCTATTGTAATATACTGGGATGGTACTGGGATTAACTAGAATGGCACTGAGCCACAGTGGGATGGCACTGGGAGACACTGGTATGGAACTGGATGTATTGGGATGTACTGGAATGGAACTGGCATATATTGGGATATGCTGGAGTAACATTGGGATGCACTGGGAAGCACTGGGACATGCTGAGCTG
>NW_010308245.1:0-5727 GCF_000700745.2 Antrostomus carolinensis
ACCATCCACTGCCTGTCACAACTACAAAGTACCAATGTAACAACAATTACAGGTTTTACTGCCACACAAATTTGCCTTTGCATAAAAGAATTTTTCAGATCAAAAGACAGGAAAAGTTCTCTGAACCAATAAGCCTCATGACAGACTTGGAGAAACATTCACCAAGATTCCCATCTGGAACACAGTTCCCGTGGGGAACCTAAGAGGTTTATCCAAGAAAGGATCAGGTCCATCCAGCCTATCTATCACACCAGAACCAGATCCTTGCCCGTCTGTTTTGGGGGTATTTTTCAAATGACAAAGTTGACAACAGACAAAAAGATGCAGCAACATCCTGCACTTAAAATCTTCACTAAAACTAAAGTCCATCTAGAGAATTTCTCAGGCTTTCTGATCACTCCCCTTCATGTGCAAAGGAAATTAACAGAAGATGTAACAACAAGAAGCAAACATCAAATCCCATCACAAAAGGCCAGAGTCACAAAAACAGTGTGTCAAGAGTTAGCATTCACTGTAAATACTTCAGAGAATAAGGCTCCCTGGCAGACTGGGAGCTGATGACTCTGCGGTACCCTACAGAGGAAAATTCACTGGATCAGCTCTTACCTGAGTGGGGAAAGCATTCCCAGTAATTCAGTCTTCTTTCTGGCCCCATATGTCTCTCATCTCTTCCCCACTTCCAGCTCTGTCACATTTTTTAGTCTCCTCTGTTCCATTTACCTCTTTCCCATTCTTTTTACCTATTTCCCTTCTCTCCTCACTTTTGTCTTTGCTGCTATTCCTCCCATTTTGTGGTGGTCTTGGCTAATTCTTTCTCTCCTTTCCACTTTTCTTCCCCTTATCCTTGCCTCCTTCTCATCTTCCTGAGTCTGCGTACAGGTCTTGGGGTAGTTTGAGCCCAGTGGCACCGGGCGGGCCCTGGCTAGTTACTAATTATCCAATGGCTTTATTATTTCTCTTTTGTCTTATAAATTTATAGATGAAAAGACCCTGATAAGCTTTTTGATCATTAACTTCTGATGGTTTATCAAGTATCTCTCCACAAAGGAAGCCATGGCAGTTGAAGAAGAGCCCCCCAGCTTGGTCCCATTTTCCGTAATGAATGGTGACACAGGACTGGGGTGCCAGTCACTGTGATCTAAGAACAGACACACCGATGAGGGAATTCCTTCCTGCCTCCTCACTTCAGCATGAATTCTGGTTTCTGATCCTCCCTGCCTTTCTAGGAGCTTGCTGTCAGTCTTTCCTGTGCTTACTGTGCCTTAGCACAACAGTCTTACCTCTCCTGAAAACCTGCAATAGCAATGATTTCCAATGGACACTCTCACATCTCTCCCTAGACAGTTGAGCAGCATTTCCATGTTACAAATGGGAATGGAGGTACAGAGAGATTCTATGACCTACCTAAAAGCCTAAGACAGCACAGAGAGGACTGGGCAAGAACCAGGATCTCCTAAGCCTCATACTGAGTCTTAATTGCAAAATTCTGTTGTGAAACTTTAGAGTTTGCTTTCATCAGTCCCCTGTATTGCAGGGTAGAGCAATTCACTTCTGTTCAGGACAGCATGAAGGGGACCAGAAGCCTCAGTTTCAGCAAAAAAATTATGAGAATACTTACAGAGGTATAAACCAGATCAAAATTAGTCAAGATAAAATGAAAATAGTAGGAATTCTGTATTGACATGTTTCAAATATCTGGTCAAAGATTAAAAAAAGCAATTGCATGCCTGAGAATCTATTCAAAGCATCTGAACCAGTACCAGGGTTTGATAATATGTAAGCAGTCATTACCTACTAATAAACTTTTTTGTTTTTAAGAACAAAGCTTTTCATTAATAGATGCCTAAAGGTAATGCCCTTAAAGTAGTATTATAAGTCAGGGCAGAACAGTCTACAATAGGAATTACTCCCAACAACAGATAAAAGGAAGGCAGGCAAGAATCTCCATGCCCAGGGATTCCCAGTAAAACTTCAATGCTTGCAAAGCTACTTCAGCATCTACACAAAGATTTCAAATCCAGAAACCAGATGGAAGCACTTCTGCCTTTAGGCAGAAGCCTCTTTGGGAATTATTAACAATTCCTGGTCTAATACTGTAGACCACATTTTAACAGAGATTGACATGTGGGCAGCTCTTAGTGATACAAGAAAGTCTTTGTGGTAACTGCAGCTATTGCTTGTAAAGTAGAATCAGGAAACTGTCCATTGCTAGGTGTTCCAGGAGCTGGAAAGGAAAAAAATGCCACTACCAAGAGACCAAATATGTCCTCACAGGTCCACTAAAGTTGAAACCACAGTTTGGAAAGTACTAGTCAAAGCTGAGTAAAACAGGATGTAGAGAAGATACACCCACATGACTGGGTGCACCTGTGGGCATTGATTAGATTTTGTCCCTTCAGAAAAAAACAAAGCCAAAACCCACCTGATAAAGACAGTTCAGACAAAGGTTCCTCTAATGAGGAATTAACATTGTTTCATTTTGTCCCTCAATCTGTCTCCATGATCCTCCATAGATTTACAATTTGAATAATAACATTCTTTCCGGATCACTCCACAAAGAACATGAATTGCATCTATGATAAAGAATAAATAACGTGCTCGGGAGATGGAGCTGTGTGGAGTAATTCCCAGATACTCCCCAGAGCAGAAGGCAAGAGGGAGGCTACCCTGGGGGAAGGGACAGATCATACTACCGCAGGTACAGCAAATGGAGAGGAGAGGTATAGCAACAATTCACCTGTAGGGCAAGGGGTGAAATTCCATTAGGAAAGAGAGAAATTGAGATAAGCAACAGATTTCCCCTGGAGGCAGGGATAAAAGCATGTTTTCTGTGAGGAAAAAAGAAAACAAAGATATAATGATAAAGGTTCAGTCTTTTTCCCCATGTAAACGGCGTCTCAGAAGGGCTCTAGCTGGGGAATCTGGAGATGGAGCTGCCACACCCCTTTCATTTCCACATATAAACCAAGATGAGGCAAACCAGGCCAAGTTCAATAGAAAGGAACCCTGCCGGGATGGTCTTACCTTCCCTGCTCTCTGCCTAGCCCGGCTCCAGGCTGCGCTCTGACATCAGTCAGGGTTGTCTAGCAGGCTCCAGAGGAAAGGGCCAGAGGATGGCCCTGAGTACTTCACCTCTGTTAAAGCAAGGTCTGGTCCAAAGCAGCAATCCAGAACCCACCTCAAGGAAATGAAGGCTTCTGTTGCCTGAGAATCTGAGAAGAGGAAAGAAGGAGAGACAGAAAGAATGAGGAAGAGGAAGGGAAAGAAAGGGACAAAGGAAAAAGAAAGAGAAAAGTCAGGAAGAGTGAAGGAGGGAGAAGGTCCCCCGAATGTTACATCTCCAGCTCTCTGGAATGGGTTTTCTTTAATGCTAACAACTTGATATTTACTTTCCATTTAAATTTGAGATGTTGCTATAAATTATCAACCAGCCTCTTGTTCCCTTTGAGTTTATAACTAACTACCTGGGTTACTTATTGTTCAGGTAACAAAAGGGAGGTGAAAACGCCCTTAAAAAGTGACCTCAGAACTAAGAAAATGGGAAGCTGGCATGGAGAGAGGACCCAGGCCCCTGTGGTTGAGATGACCCAGGGAGAGGGGCTATGCTCAGATGGCAAGAAGCAACTGACAGAAGCAGAGCAAGACTTAGGAAGAGGGAAATAACTGTGCAAGAAGAATTTGGAGACAGAGACTAGACCTTGGAGAAGAAGAGAGGAATGGGGACACAGCTTGCATCTGGGGAGCAAGGGAAGCTAAAAACCAGGAAACAGGCTTGGAGATAAAAAGAGAGCTTGAGCAAGGCAGACCCATTTCTGCAGTTCTGACTCACTGAAGCAATTGAGATTTTAGAGCAACTACAAGCAGGAGAACCAGCTTCAGGGTGAAATCCCACCCTCTGAGAGACAATGACAGTCTTACTGCCACTGAAAGAGTGAAGGTTTCAACTTATGTCTTAGTCAATCGTGAAGGCTCTGCAGGTGGAACTATGTACTTGGGCAATGGTTCATGCAAGGATTCAGCTGTCCAACTGCCATCACTTATGTGATGCAGCCTTAGGCCACATGGAATTGCTGCATTGATATTACAGCCTGTGCTTTGACAATGCACAGAGCAGCCAGGATTTCATACAACTGTCCTACGAAATCATACTGGGCTAAGACTCCCCAGCACTGTTTTGCCTCACAAAGCTCTCTGCTTTGTCTCAGAAGAATGCAGAAAAACCACAGGGCTTTAACCACTCTGAGAAGAGACTCACAGATACTTCCTACTTTATTCCTACCACAAAGAAGTGAGGATCTCAACGGGGAGGTCAAAAGTAACTCCTGAGTGGAGTGCAGGAAGGGAACAGACATGTAACACAGGTTTCCATCAGCGATAACATAGTCCTTCCTCTTTCCATCTGAGCCAGAAGTCAAATCTAAGAGACCAGAGGTTCCAAATCTGAGCCTTCTCTCCTTTGTATAAGAACTTATGTAATGAATTCAGGGTACAGGTGCTGGCTAGACTATCACAAACACAAAGGGAAGAAATTGGTCCTTGGTTTGGACAGCAGGAGAAGAAAAAAGTAAAAAGAAAAAAAACCCCACACTGAGGAAAGAAAAGGTTTTTTAAGGTCAGCCAATTTGAGGCTTTTGAAAGGCAAAGATGGTTAAGGGAAGAAGCCAGAAAATAGAAACTTCTATAGCAAACATCCCATTGTAAAAGAGAAACAAATGTTCCTATTTTTAAAAAAGCAGGTTCTTCAGAAAGCTGTAGCTGGCACTGCTTCTGTCACACTTTAACTGCAGCAGAGCTTGCTCCTTGGACTATCCAGCCACAGGGAGAGAGGCTGCAGGGGAACAGTGATAAGGGTGTTTGTACTGAGAGAACAGGTGTGGACTTTGTCCTCCTTATCACTTTGCAGCCTCTGGCAACCTCCTGAGTCAACAAAGCACTGAACAGTAGGGTTGTTGCCTGTTGCTCGGATCTGTGTGTTGTGACAGTTTCTGCACAACCCTAAGAAGGTTTTTTTCCCCTTATTCCTTTGATGCTGATGTATTCCTACACCATGCAAACCATTTCCACATTTCCACCAGACATTTCACATAAACACAGAAGGATGCTCTTTGTTAAAACTGAGCCAAAGGTTTTTCTGTAGAGAGGCTCCTGCACAGTTTGGATCTAGACTGCCTGGTTTTGCATCTTTCTATTTCTACTGTGATTTTCAGCTCTGGTGAAATCAATACGCACAAAGAAGTCAGAGTCATGTTTACTCTATTTTCCTTAGGAACTTTAATGGATATGCTAATGGCAGATCCTAAGAGATTCACATTCATTATGAAATCCTGAATCAGATTAGCTTCTCAGGTTTTGTGAGTGGGTCTCAAATAGGTCTATTCCCTCAGCTGTTACCCCAAAGGAGGGTGGTGATAGGAGGAATGAGTGGTTTGCCTGTTGTTCTTTATTGCAGTTAGAAGCTTTGAGTGGATCTAGATGTGAATCAGTGTGTTTGATTAACAGACAGCAGCTGTGCTAGAACATAATCCTGCATATGCATATATACACATACACAGCTGTCACGTCACAGCATAGTGGAAGCCTGTTTCCATTTCCTGAATCATTGCAAGGCAACCCAGCCTGGACCAGAACCAGGGTATGAGCTGGGTTCAGCCTAATATCACAATGACTCTATTCAGCACACCTACCTATCTAGGCCTTAAAGAAAGGGGGATAGAGAAAAGTTATGTA